>NC_054372.1:129011181-129315579 GCF_017654675.1 Xenopus laevis
CTCTCTTTTGCATTACCAAAGAACCGACAGTCCACGTTGCCTAAGACCGCCCAAAATTGAGTGTACCTCTACGATAGACAACGCCAAGGCAGGGTGATTGGGAAGTCCTTGAGAAAGGTATATAAATAAAATAGTTATAGTAGTTAAGTGTTATGGGGCACAAAAAGAACAAGGAGATGACCAAGCGGTCAATTATTCCTTCAGATCTTGTTCTTCTGCACGTTAGCATTTTAGCAGGGCCCATGAAGTAAATGCCTGACTTCACACAGGACACATTTTTGGTTGGAGAGTCTTTCAAACCAAGAGGAATCTTTTGTGACCTTGCGCATCTTCTGTTATCTATGTAATTTATATATATCTATATTCTATAGTAGGGTCATTTCCCTAGAGAAACTGTAAATTATAGCCAAAGACATTACTTGCAGCTGCTGTTCTCTCTCTCTCTGCAGCTTTCCTTCTGCTTGTCACCCCTCTCATCAGACTGCCAGACTCAGCTTGTACTTACGCTCCTATTGCCTCACTCCCTCTAAACTTCTTTCTTTACTTCCCTTTCAGTTCTCGCTATTCCTACTCCTATGTCTCCATTATGTCTCGCTCCCCATTCACATCATGTTTCTCTGGTTTCCCTTTCATTTCACACAACCCCTGTGTAGTATTGCTCCCCCTCCCTCCGGCCCGCCATCACAACTCTTTCTCCCCCCACTTCCCCATTCTGGTCTTCAGTTCAGTCTCCCTCTACACTTGCCTTTTCCATCAGCAAAAAAAAAAATCCAGAAAGAACACAAATACAGGTGTTTACCTCTTAAGGAAACGACTAGAGGAAAACTATATGTACTGATATTAGCAATGAAAACAGTTACATATAACACATTGAAGTGTAGCATTTTATTGAACATAGAAGAAAGCCACAGATTTTAGTACATTAGATTGGGTGCATATGTTGGGGGTGGGTGCGTATGTAGAGGATTGGGTGCATATGTTGGAGTTGGGTGCGTGCATAGTGGATTGTGATGGGTTGGTTGCTTGTGTCCAGATTGTGTGGAGGGGGAGGCTATTGTATGTATACAGGGGTGGGTGAATGAATGCATTGGGGGTGTGGGTTGGTGTAGGTGGAGATTGGTGGGCAGGGGAATTAGTATACACTGATAGTACATATGAAGCCATGGTCCAGGGAGTAAAACCGATTGCCGTTTGGAGTCAGGAAGGAATTTTTACCCTCAGTGCACATTATCCCAAGTGCTGCAGGTTTTTTGCCTTCTTCTGGATCATTCGCTGTTAGGAATGCCTAACCACCAATTGGGTTGATATCAATAAATCCTGTGTCACTCACAGTTTTCTCAGAAAACATGTCTTTGTGTTTTTATTGAATCCCTATGGTGCATATTGAGGGAAGGTTTTCTGACCCTCATTCTGCTAAAGGTGAATGAGCAATTGTGTTAGGGGGTGATAGATACCACTGAACTCTAAAATTTAATAACAACTACACTATTGCTTTACTCAATAGGCCATTAGGCAACAGCATTTCCAGAACTGCACCCCTTTCTTAATATTGGCAAGCTAACCACTTCCCATCAGCTCACTGACACTATACCAGTTATTTATTATTTGGATGTGCTTGATATAAGGGAATGCCACAACCTTTTGGGGTGGGTCCTACTAATGCAGTGGTGGAGTATGCTATTCCTTCTCAACCCTACAGTTAAATGCTCCATTGTTTGCAAGGCCATATGGGGGAGGTAATAAGGAAGGTTGGGACGAGCTAGCTGGAGAATAGAAGAAGAAACACAGAAGCTACAGAGGCTATACACAGAGTTGGGAATAAAAGCTATGGGAAATCAACCAGAGATGTTTAACTAGAATTCAGCAGGATCAACCTCCTAAGTTTATACATACGTATGGCTCACTTACAGAATGGCTGCTGGTATTAAAGGAGAAAGCAGAGAAATGCAGAGAAGCGCAGTGGAGCTCCTGGTCGCTATCTTGTGGATCTTTGTGTAGTCTTCGAGTCTCCACATACACAGTTGGGCCAAGTCAGGAATCGGCTTCAACTACGCATGCGTAAATCGTCATTGAGACCCGAAGATTACACAAAGATCTGCAAAATCTGCAAAAATAACCGGGAGCTCCGCTGCCTTTCTCTGCATGTAAGGGTGAGAATTTTTTAAAGGTTTTTTTTCCACTAAAGTGGGGAGGGAGAGGGGGCAATGCCTGGAAGCTTAGGGGGGCTTATTGAAGGGGGTTTAGTTCTCCTTTAAATCCAATATCCAACATGTAGCCCTTTATAGAACTTCAGGGGTAGGCTGACAGAAGTGCTGAAAGTTGAAGTTTAACAACAGCTGAAGGTTCCTAGGCGATATGTACAAAGTACAAAAAAAAACATTAATCATGCTGGGGTTATAGTGTCTCTCCTGGAGCTTTCAATGGTGTATCTACTGGGGTGGCACTGGAGGTGGCAATTTTCTTCAAAGACTGGAAGTGGCGGGGTTGTGATGATGAACTGCTTACTTCTGATTTCAAGACCAAACCTTCCACTAACAGTGGGTTTACTCTAGAAAACAATTACAAATTACTGGAAAGAACAGATTCTGACAAATCCAAAATGGGTAAAAATATCCTTCTACTCCAAACTACTCCAAAATGTGTGAAATTTTTGAAAAATTACCTCAAAGCTTCCAGTCTACAGCATCATCTCCCACATATTATTAGGAAACCAGAGTAAACCCCCTAAATATGATCCCTGGGGTCCGCTAAACAGTTTGATGCCTGATATGCATAGGTTTACCTCAGCGTGTGGCATATAGGGGACCAAAAATGAAGACACCCTACATGAGCTTCTGTAATTCCAGATACAGCAAAATCAACACATTTACAACAATTAATGAGAGGCAAAGGAGCAGGGGAACTGAGCTGATCTGCTTCTCTCAGCCTTTAAAAATATGCAGGCTGTCCGTAGCCTTAGTAAAATGTGTAATGTATGTGTAAATGGATGTATGTGTGTAAATGTGCAAAGAAAATGCACTTACAGTTTCTGCATGCAGAAGGATCTATGGCAGCATTGGAGGGTCCCAGGAGCACAGAGCGTGTACAGCAGCAATTGAGTGGGTGGGCAATGGATGAGGGGTCTTGCTATGCGACGTTCCTGTAATGGATCCCATGTTAGGAGTCAGAACAGGACCGAGGTGCCTAGGGGGTCCATTTGACTTGCTGCATGGCGCTTAACGCTGCTAGTGCAGTGAGGAACCGCTATACTGCTCAGCTTGTAGGAACTATGTAATTGGTTTGAGCATTTTCCTGTCAAAATGTAGTACCTATGTGCTTGGCAGTTAAAGAGGCTATGGGCACACAGGCTGAAGGTTTCGGCTATTGTCAAGCTGAGAGAAGCAGATCTGCTCAGTGCCGGTGCTCCATTGATATTAATCTGACCAGCCTGCGTGCGCACACACACTTAAAGATACTGGGCCCCACACCAAACTATGTTAGGATCCCTAACCTTTGCCTCTCTTTTAACAATCTTGGGTTGATCAAAGTCCATCAAAAACAAACCCTCCAAATGAATCCCAGTGCACATATCTGCACAAATATTTATAATGACCAATCTAATATTCTCACATATATAACTATATATACTGTACCAGTACCTATAGCAACTTACTGTGCTTGTTTAAGAAATCATCCAAGCCACTATTAATCTCAAAGGAGAGAGACTGCCAAGACCCAAACACTGGTTTTACAAGCTTAATCCTCCCTCTGACTCGGGTTTGTAAGAGAGAAAGATTGCCCAGATCATCACCCAACTGGTAACTTTGCTGGAGCAGAGAGGAGCAAATTGCCCTTTTCGGAATAGTAAAGGAGTATAGAGTAGTGATGTGTGGGCCGGCCCAAAACCCGCAGGACCCGCAGGTTCAAGTTTGCTTGAAACCCGCAGGATCCTGCACAAATCTTCACGTCACGGCGGGTCCAGGTTGAGCTCTTCTCCTACTCTCCCCACAACCTAGCACTGCCAGCTTCCGGTGCCTACGTTTATAGACTCTCGCCCTGTCCCTGGTGCAAAAAAGGTTAAGGACTACAGTTGCAATCCCTGACATAATTTTGCCTTACTACACACACTATATCAAAGATACAGCCAAAGATACATCCACTACCACAAGACACATATTGTCTTACTATACACATTATTTCAAAATGATAGCTTCTATTTCTGTGAATATATTGCCAAACTATACTCGCTAACCCAGTTATAACCCCCATTCTTGAGACCATCTTGGCTTAGTATACATATTTCCGAGAGTTACAGTCCCCACTTCAGTGACCCTCTTAACTTACTATACACACTATCTCACAGTTACAAACACTTTCCTTGACAACATATTGCCCTACTGGACATCCTTTCCCACAGTTACAGCCCCAATACCTGATACCATCTTGCATTACTATACACACTGTTCCATAGTTACAATCACTATCCTAAAGACCATCTTGCCTTACACTCCACATGATCCCACTGTTACAATCCCTATTCCTGAAACCATCTCCTCTTCTACACATACATTCCCACAGTTACAGTCCCTAATCCTTGCCTTACTATACATACTATCCGACATTTATAGTCCAAACCCTGAGACCATATTGCCTACTATATAGCAGTAGAACAATGGTCGTTGTAGACTCACCCAGCATAAGAGGAGGTCCAGGTGCACCTCCCTGAACCTTCAGCTAGAGGAGTGGATCCAAACCGCAATACAAACAGGCAGGCACTCAATGGAACTGTCCTCCACACAGACATGTAAACAGATTATCAGTTTATTTGGTATTCATGGCATAGCCATATGCATTTTGTTTCATCGCAGACACTTAACAATAGGCCTATGATTGTGGAGGAGTGTTCCATTGAGTGCCTGCCTGTTTGTATTATGGTTTACATCTTGCTAACTATACTCATAATCGCACAAACAAACACTATCCTACAGTCAGTCTCTTCCCCAAAGAACGTATTGCTTTACAATATACATTTTCCCACAACTGCCTATTCCTTGCCTTACCATAAAGACCGTCTTCCCTTACTTTTCTCACAATCCCTGAGATGCAGTCTCTAATCCTGAGACCATGTTTTCTTACTATACATATTATCCCACTGTTACAGCCCCTATTCCTGAACACATCTCACCTTACTATAAACACTATCCCAGAGGTTACAGTCCCTATTCATGAGGCCATCTTGCCTTACTAAACACACTGTCCCACAGTTACAGTCACTTCTCCTGAGACCATCTTGCCTTACTATACTCAATATCCCACCATTACAACATGTTTCATTACTATACACACTATCACCCAGTTACAATCACTTTCAGTGGCTCCACGTTGCCTTACTACACTCCCTAAATCAAAGTTACAGCCCCAATTCCTGACAACATCACTATACACATGCCTTACTCTGCCACTGTTACAATCCCTATGACTTAGACCATCTACCCTTCTATACATAGTTCCAAAGTCCATCACGTTCAACCCCTCCAAATGAAACCCAGCATCCATACACACACATAAACTATATATGCCATTATCTATGTTAATTGTAGATTTTTTTATCACTATAGCCGTGGATATTAGGCTTGTCCAATAAAGTATCCAAGTTTTAACTGAATCACCAATCACAATTGCCCCCAAGGAACATATAATACCACCAGGGCACATGGTGAAAAAATATACACTGCCCAATTCATACCTATTACACCGCAGGGCACATGGAGAAATGCAGTTCTAATTGTACAGAACCAACTTAATTAATGCAATCCACAGCCCATGGCAGTCTTTTAGAAAGTTGCAATTATATTTTGCCACTTCAGTTTATTAGACCACAGCCTCACACACTGTATAATCACCTCTCTTTGCATCCTCTTAAAAATGAGTCATTTCAAGTTCTGATGCAATCACCCCAAAAATAGGGCAAAACAGAAATTGGGGGCAAAAGATAGCCTGGTTACTCAAGTGTACTGGTCCTCAAGGTCCCCAGCTTGGCACATATTGAAGCAACTATGTGTTGCAACTGTATTGACACTGCACATATCGAGGCAGATTTCGGCACAAGAATAAAAGATCTCTAATTTCTTTAAAGTCTTTAAATGCACCAAACTTGCTCTCTGTCACCTACTTTTTCCCACAATAGAATCCTTGGAACTATAACAGACCAGTGGCATAACAACCACCCCAATACCTGTCACATGAGCTCATCATTGGCAACCCACTACCCTACCTCTCACCTGGCCTTACTGGTTGCCCCAGGCCCTCCTGACAGATACAAGGTCTGTGCCCCTATAGTTACATCACTGATTAAGACCATAAGAAATCTAGAGGTGAGAAGTGTTTTCACCAAGGTAATGGAATTCATCTAGAGAGGAGATACAAGACTGCTACTGTGCAATGGTTTTCATGATGTCTGGAGACTCTGAAGCAATGTCCTTTTCCAATTTTACACATCTGGAAAACTTTTAGGGACTCTATTTGTAGGGGTATAAGAAATGTATTGTTTTGATTTGATAATCCTAAAGTCAAATCATGGCCATGGCCGAATCCTTGTGCCTGGCCGAAGCGCACGGTTCTCTTTCTGCCTTTCTGCCCCTAATTTGCAGTTAGGCAGTTTAAAAAAATAACTAAAAGGTTGAACTTGATGAATATCTGTCTTTTTTCAACCTTACTTACTATGTTATATGCAAATAATATCGGCATAAATACAGACAGAGCAGGGTAAGACTAAATGGGTCTCTCATGTCCTGCTATAAGGTGAAACTAAGTGGGGCCCTGAACAGGTAACTTGTTCTCCTAACGAGCAGCCCTGGCCTGACACACAGGCTGTTAAATAGTTTAATATATGTTTATAATATGTCTAATTCCTTACATATAGGGGAGTCCTAAAGTGCTTTTGCTATTGGGCCCTGTAACTTCAGGTAATGCCACTGTGTGCTAGAGGACTGGTTTTTATAGGTGACTGCCCTGGAGCAAACGGCTCCCAACACAACAAAAGGAGGGTTAGCAAATACATCTTCCAAAGACACAGCCAGGAACGGTGCCTTTTCGCTCACACAATGGCAGTACATATTCAGGAAATCAAAAATGAGTAACTATGTCTTTTTACTACTAACCACTGAGTAGCAATACTTTCCCAAAGCTACTGGTTTTGACTGAATACTTAAAAATCCCCTCAAAGCTTCCACTAAGCCCCCCCCAAACCATAACTTTTTGGAAACTACACATTCAGACAAATCCAGAATGTTTAACCATGTTATTCTACGCCAAACTACTAAATCCCAAGGCTTTAACCAAAATAGACGGTTTTGATGAAATACCTGAAAATCGTATCAAAGCTTCCAAGTTCTAGCATCTTATCTCCCTTATCTCATTAGGTACCAAAAGAAAACATGATAATATGAACACCTGGATTTCACTGAACAGTTCCATGCCCAATATGTATTGGTTTATAGGGACCCCAAAATGAAGACACCCCCCATAAGTGATATTATTTATTTAATCCCAGACACTGTAAAAATCAACAAATTTAAAGCATATTATGAAGGTCAAACATAGGAAAAAAGTTTAATTCCAGAAAACCATATATTTCTCAAAACGACACAAAGCATTTGTAAATTTGGCGATTTTTGATAAATTTCAGAAAATCACCTCAAAGTTTCCATTTTGCACACATATCACATATCATTATTTACCAAGATAAAGTACCCTAAATACTGTATGAACTCTTGGGGCCCAATTAACAGTTTGATGCCCAATGTGCATAGGCAGATAGGGCCCCCAAAATTAAGACACCCAAATTCGATCTGTCATTTCAGCTACTGCAAAATCAACACATTTAAAGCATTGTATAAGGGGTAGAACTACAAAAAGTACATTCACCCCAGACAGCCATATATTTTTGGAAATTACACATTCTCCTGAATCCAATGGGTTTGATTTACTCCAAAGTACCAAGCAGAAAAGCTTTCCTAAATGTGGGGATCTCTGTTACATTTCTGAAAATCACCTCAAAGCTTCCATTTTGCAGCATCATATCACCCACTAATCATTAGATACCAAGATAAATCATGCTAAATATGAATGCCTTCAACAGTTTGAAACCCAATGTACATAGGTTTATCGAAGTACATGGCACGCGAAGACCCCAAAATCTACAGTACCTTGTGGATACTCGATTTCTGATAACCGATTAAAATATTGCGATTTGTCACATTTATCTCACCCAATTTCTTACATAAATCGGGAAACCATGCTAAATATGAATGCCAACTTATTTTTGGTTATATTTGTTAAATGTTTTATCTTTTTCTAAAAACAATAAAAAATTTACCTTCAAAAAAATATGAATTGCAAGGTTCTACTGAACAATTTGATGCCTAATATGCATAAATATACCAAAGCAGCTGACAGTTATAGTCCACGCAGAACATTGTGCCTTACACTAGACACTATCCTACAATTCCAATCATGTTCCTCGAAACTACCTTGCCTTACTATACTCCTCAAGACATTCAAAAGATTTGCAAAGTAGCTAACAGTAAATGATGATAACAACATCCTTTTAAGAGGTAGTTGAATACTTGTTCCATACTGTCTACAAAACACAGTGTTGGCCTTAGCACATGAAGGACAACAGGGCACAGTAAAAATAAAAAGACTTCTTATAGAAAAAGTATAGTTTCCTAACATAGATCAGCGAGCAGAAATGACGGTGCAAAGATGCATTGCATGTCAGGCAACAACGCCTGGTATACAAAAGGAACCATTACAGATGTCTGTTTTAGCAGCAGCCCCATGGTGTCATGTGGGAGTTGATTTTTATGGGCCATTCCATACCGGTGAATACTGGTTGGTTAACATTGATGATTACTCCAGATACCCAGTAGTAGAGATTGTTAGATCAACTTCCTCTGTTACAGTTTTACCGACTTTTGACAAAGGGTTCTCCTTGCTGGGCATCCCACAGACTGGAAAAACAGACAATGGCCCACCCTTCAATGGAGATCAAGAACTTCAAGAACTTTGCTTCATACCTAGGCTTTAAGCACCAGCGCATAACTCCACTGTGGCCCCAAGCAAATGGGAAGGTTGAAAGGTTCATGCACACGATGGTGACGTTTCTTAGAGCAACTACATCTGAATGGTGCCATGTAGGCAAAATCTGTTTTCTTTTCTCAGAGACTACAGGTCCACTCCACATTGCAAACAGACAGATCACCTGCAGAGCTACTGTTCAAACTCAGGATTAAAATCCCAGACATTGGTGACAGCAAAACTGAGACTCTGGATAGAGACCTGCTGTAAAAGGATCTTAGTGCTAAATCCAAAATGAAAGCATATTCTGACACCCATCAACATGCCAGACCTGGTTTGGCAGTGGGAGAAACAAAGAAGGCACAAACTGGATCCTCTGTATGATACACAACCATATAACGTTACAGATATCAAGGGCTCTAAGATGACTGCAGAAAATGATCAGCACAGTATCACTTGAAATGCTTCCTATTTCAAAAGGATTCCTGAACAGAATCGAGAACGATCTAACATTGAGGACGAGGATGCTGGTTTGCCTTTGCAAAGGCTATTTCAAGAGAATGCTGAAACAAGCAATGACTACCAGTGAGAACTGGTAGAAAACCTCCTGCATATCTGAAAGATTTTGAGACCTAAATATATGAGGCTACAACTTGAAAGTCACCATTATTATATGTTTGGCTACTGCTTTTTATATTATGTGCTTCTAATTTGATGTAGTATTTAGTAAGAGCCCTTCTAAGGTCATGTTTATTATGCCTTGTTTATGTTTATTGCTATGCAGCACTGCTGACGCTAGAGGGCACCCTCTACAGCAGTCCAGGGAGAATTCTAGAGTATCCTAGGATTCTATGGTTATGACACGTTTCATGTGGAGCCGGCTAGGCAGTTCGGCAGTCTCTTGAATAAAGACTACAACCAAAGCCTTCTGTCTGTGTGTGTGTGGGGGTCAAGATTTTACACCTATCACACAGTTAAAGACCATAATCCTGAAACCATTTTGTATTCCTATATACAGAATCCCATGGTCAGAGATACCTATTGTTTTTATCAGTTAAAAGAGTAATTCAGGCAGTGTCATTGAGGGGCTACTAAAGCAACTAAAATGCTGTCCTTCACCTTGAGTATGTAGCGCAGTTTTGGGCTCAAGTCCTATACAAAGATATATCTGAATTTATCTTTATAAAGATATAGCTGGAGAGAGTGCAGAGATGTGCAACTAAACCGGTAAACGTTTTTTGATCCTAAAACCACAACCTATGCCGTATTGGCTTCTCAAAGACAAAACCCATAACCTGAGTATCCCTTTGGCCACTGACCCACAAACAACCCTATTGATAAATATCAGGCTGGCTGCTCTGGACTGAATAACCCCAACTAAAGAAATAGGAGGTTAAGCGGGGGACAGACATATCCCGGGGGACACCTGAGCTGGTAAGGCCATGGTTAAGAACAGATGTGGAACAAAGTGTTAACAGCAATCTATAGTGTAATGGGGATAAGAGGCCAAATGAGCAGATTTCCATATTGTCCCTAGCAAAGTCCTACAGTATGTCCATGCACACTCACATTACCTCTTACTATTGCTTCAGTACTCACAATTGTGCATATCCTTCCTGCCATATTCCAGCTCTTCTCAGCCCTTCTCTCCTTCTTGGTGCCCCTTTCAGCATGTTTACGGCAGTGGTTTTGGTCAGGACGGCTTGCAATCCCCCACCTGCTCAACTGTTCCGATCATGTCGTAGAAGAAACCTATTTGCAGTGGCGTGATTATCAGGGTGTTGAGGTGCTACAGTACTGCTGCCCATCAGCAGCCAAATGCATCTGCAAAATAAAAAATTCAAGCGATCAAAGTCATAAAACCAATAGCAAATTAGGACTTAAACTATCAAGGTTGGGGTCTGACAGAAGCACAATATGATGTGGGGGGAGAGCAGTACAACCGATAGAACCAATACACGTATGGGATCTGTTAGCCGGAAACCCGTTATCTAGAAAACTCTGAATTACGGAAAGGCCATCTCTTATTATCCATTATAATCAAATAATCCAGATTTTTCAAAATGATTCCCTTTGTAATAATAAAACAGCACCACACACTTGATCCAAACTATAATTAATTCTTATTGGGGCAAAACCAGCCTAATAGGTTTATTTAATGTATAAATTGTTTTCTAGTGGACGTAGGGTTTGACAATCCAAATGACAGAAAGATCCTTTAACCAGGAAACCCGTTCCAGAGCATTCTGGATAACAGATCCCATACCTGTAATTTTGTTCTCAACTCCCTTTTCCCAAACTGCCTGAAACATTGTGTTGCATTTTCTTCTCAATGGGATGGCTTCCCATTTTTTAAGGTACGTGATTGAACACACACATTGTACAAAATCACAGCTGCTTATAGCTGTTTTTGCACCCTGCGTTTAATGTGTAGAATAATACATTTCGGAAGGTGAACGTGACGCTGGGAGCACAAAAGAGCAGATCTTGACTTGATATGCCCACCAAAGGAGGACGATATCAGTCAAATCTGATTGTTCGGCCATAGGGCTAAATGATCGTTGATCATTGTCTTATGGTATTTCTCTCTGCAGACTATGAGCAAGTGTATTCACTTGGTAAAGGGGAATATCTATTCCAAACATAGAGGAATAAAGACAAGCAAAGAGTATATTAAAGGATAGATTTAGGGAATATAGGAGAAAAATTATGGGTATGGAAAGATCATATGGACTGCCCAAACATTTATTTGATTATCATAGAGGGGATCCTTCAAGTTTGGAAGTCCTAGGCATTGAACAAATGAACTATACTGTAATTAAATCTAACATAATTAATGAACTATATAAAAAAGAGAATTACTGGATTTATACATTACAAACATTTGCCCCAAACAGTCTCAATGAACTGTCTGATTTTACAGTTAGTTTAGATAAATAATTCATTGAAAGGGTGGAGTTCACCAAAGTTTGAACTGAAATTATATATATATTGTGGTACGGTCACCACTAGGATACCTGGGAAAGTCCAGGACGGAGCTTATTTATGCCCCAGGTTCCTAAAAGAGTGGTTCCGGGACTGTTAATCCAGCCCGGGTTTTTTGTGTTATCCTGAGGCATCTCAGGTGAATAATTAAAAAGGCAGCTCAAGCCAGAGTGAGAGGGCTACCGTCTGAGAAAGAAAGACACAGGGAAGCTGTTTGTGTGAGCACAGAGAGATTTTGGAATCTCTACAAGGTTGGAACTTTGTTTGTACTACCTTTTCATTTGGTTTGAGGAGACAGGCAGTAGGCCTACTCCTGGTTAGTTAGGAGAACTGACCTGTATTAGTTAGAAGCCAATTAAGTGGCAAGGATTTTATTTTGAATTGTTTGTTTTGTTTATTCTGCTGCAAGTGATAATAAACTGCCAAAAAGAGACTATACTCTCACGAGTTGTGCTTGTGCCATGGGCTGTGTTGTCCCCAGGAAACTGATCCCAGCTACCTGAACCCTTACAATATATATAGTTAAGTAAATCATTTTAATTAAGTACTTTCATTATATATTGCTAAAAAGCACTTGCAATTTATAGCTACTCAGGATACCATAGTCTAAACAATCTTCTAAATCTTCAGCGCTGTCCAACTAGAGGCCTGCTGGTCCTTCTTTTGTGGCCCGCGAACATCAGGTAGGATGCCATAAATCTGACTTGTATTGTGCGCATCTCTAGATAAAGTTTTAAGGTGATTTAAAACGGCTCACTGCATGGCTCAAACTTTTCAGACACTCATAGCCAGAATTGAAAAGTTTCTTCTCTGCTGCTGGATTTAGCCAAGGGAGTGGAGTCTGAGCGTGACAGCCAGAAGAGGAATGTCAGAGGGTGAATCAGTCGTGCATGCTGAATAGGGGCAGCATGAGAAGGGTATGAGCATCTGTAAGAGACCCAAGCAAAGCACACAAAGAGATGGAGGTTAACAGAATTTAGCTACGAGGCTGAATAGTGCCGGAGGTCAGTTAAAAACCATTTCTGTGAAGATTGCAAGCTCTGACCAAAGACAGATCTGGACTTCATACTCGGTTTACTGAGAATTTTCTAACCACCTACCACCATAGGGAACATGTACAAGGCATGCTAACTGCCTTGGTTACTATACTGTTTGCCAAAACTGTGTGCGTAATGGCACCAACCAAATTTTAATTCTAAATGTATGTTTTGCAGATTGAAAAATGACCCCAAGACACTGCATCCACTATAAGTACAAAAAAAAATGATTATCTCATCTGCAACGTCTCCTCACGGAACTGGCTCCAGGATCCCCGTTTCAGCAAGTCCTGAAACTTTTGCATGAAGAAATCGAGCATCTGTAAACTCTTGATATAACCGGAACTTAAAAAGAAAACAAGAAAGCATAGTTCTTAATAAAGAATAATACTTATAAAACAACACAGATACATTCAGTGTTAGTAAAGCACTGAAAATTATAATACTGCCTGTACAACTACATACATTTTTATTCAAATGTATACAAATATGTATGGAACTCTTTCTAGTCCATATATGAGATCTGATTTTCAGCAAAGTCCTCCCCAAGCGGTTCCTCCTCGCTGCTGTTTAAAGGAACAGTAACACCAAAAAATTTAAGTGTTTTAAAGTAAAGAAAATATCATGTACTGTTGCCCTGCACTGGTAAAACTGATCTGTTTGCTTCAGAAACACTACTATAATTCATATAAAAAAGCTGCTGTGGAGCAATGGCGGAAATTGAAAAACGGCTATATGGCACAGGTTAACGAATGGATAACAGATAACACCATTAGACAGTTAGAGCTTATCTGCTATCTGCTGTGTAACTTGAGCTTTTTCTCCTTTGAATGGCTGCCCCCATTGCTACACAGCAGCTTATTTATATAAACAATAATAGTGTTTCTGAAGCAGTTATACCAGTGCAGGGCAACACTGCAATATATTTTCATTACTTTAAAACACTTTTATTTTTTGACGTTACTGTTCCTTTAACCTGGGATGCTCATTTGCTTCCTCCACACCGTCGCCGATAAACTACGCCTTTAACAGTAGCAAAAGATGTCTTTAGTGAGCTCAGACAACTCAATTCATGAGAATTCAATAAGAATTTACTTATTTTCATGAGGCTGTGCACAACAAAATGTCACTAGTATTGAATCCGTTTATACATTCTGTTTCAATCTAGGGGAAAGCTTTGTTTCCAGAGTGGCAGAGGGGTTAAAAGATAAGAGTCATCCAAAAAGAAACAACAAGGTGGGATACAGGACATGAGAAGGAGAGGGGTGAGGTGCAAATATGTATATTAGAATAGTATTGATATTTCTTTCTCTACAAATATATAGAGTGAGGCAGAGAGTTATTAGCAATAAAGAGATGAGTGTAGGGGTAACTCAGCAGAATCAGAAGGGAAAGGGTAACAGAGGACAGTGAATAGAGTGAGGCCATAGATAGGAGGGTGATTCAATGGAGCAGCAGGGCAAGTATCTGTAGGGGGTTAATGTGCTTTGTGGCAAATGCACTGGGAGAATGGTTGTAGACAAAACCCACAGGTAACCTGTACCTATAAGATTCAATAATGAATGTAGCTACACACAGGTTCATTATAGTCTCTATAACTCACACACAGGGTGTGTCAGATCTTCTTAAACACAGTTGACCTTACACACATTAACACTAACAATTACTTTTACACACAGACATAGATACACACACACACACAGGTCCACTGGCTTTCACACACCACTCACACACCTTTACCCTGGGAAAGAAGCTGCTTCATCGGAAGGAGTTGAGGAGCAGAAAGCTTCTCACAGAAGGAACTGTTAACTAAAAAAGGGAAAAAATAACAAATAAAAAAATGTTAAAACTGTTTGCATATACAGGTGTAAGCCACCAATAAAGAAAAGAAACCTTTAACTATGCAAGAACATATAGCTACTACATTCTTGGTAGTTAGAGCCTTTGCTTGCAAGCATGTAGCAGTTATGTGATTGGAAGGCAAAGTGTTAAAGGACAAGTTTTTCAACTCACCTCATGGCAGCAGCAGCACCCGTTTATACCCCCAGGGCACATGGCAGAATAAACACACTGTACTAACTAATTAAAATTAATACCTAATACTTCAGGGCCCATGGCAAAATAAGTGCAATTCCCTGACTATTACCTAATACATTACTTCCAGAAAATCTGCTGGAATACTCAGCCCAACTCATAGCCAATAACCCCAGGGCACAAAGTGGAATAAATACACTGCCCAATTCATACCTTATACCCCCAGGCATGTGACAGGATACAATGACCAAACAAGGGCAGACAGACAGACGGAGAAGCAGGACTGGTTAACAGTGACAGAACTGCCAATCAGTGGGCACAGCTGCCATTCAGTAGGGAGACCCAAAATAGAATAGACTTTATAAGAAGTGATATACAGAGAATAAAACTTAACTTCTCCTAATGGAAGAAATACATAGAAGCTCATACAGGAATATGGTGGGGTCCCACATCGCAATAGTCATGGTCAGCCATGTCCCTCACTTACTGCACAATAATACTCACACACACACACACACACCGTATGCTCCCAAAATCACATCCAAACAGAAACAAGTGGATTCAGTCCACACTGCCATTTTCTGACTCTTCTCTCTCCCAGCATCATGTGACCAGGGTGTGGGACACAGACTCTGGATGAGATGAAACAAAGTTGCAAGTGTGAGGCTGCAGCTGCCATGGAGATGGTATCAGGGCCGGACTGGGAGTAAAAAGCAGCCCCGGCAAAAAAAATCGAAGCAGCCCACACATAAATGCGTGCTCGTGTTTAACTTATACAAAAGCATATTTTAAATTATATATATTTATATATACATAGATATCCTTATCATTTACAGTAGAGGGTACAATATGTCTTATAATACGAGTGATACTCAGAGTTCCCTGAATAACTCAGCCTGCAGCCTTGTGCCTTTATATGGTCACAGAACAACCCCTCAGTGACTTCTAATATCCTTATCATTTACAGTAGGGGGTACATTATCCCTTATAATACATGAGTGATACTCAGAGTTCCCTGTATAACTCAGCCTGCAACCTTGTGCCTCAGTGACTTCTAATATCCTTAACATTTCTCACCTATTTGTTCAGGATCAATCATAACAAGGTTATAGACATAAAAACAGAGCTGTTATATTATCCATAAGACTGGTCTACACATGAGAGCAAATAGCATACTTCCCAAATATTACAGCTGCATAGCCTGGGGACCGCTGTGCTTATGGTCAGCTAAATACATTTTATTACTACCTTTACCAACATTCCATAGTTCTCTTGGTAACAGAAGAAATGTGGGTTATTATAATATAGAACGTGAATCCAGCAATGGGCTTGTGCTACACAGTTAAGCATATTCTAGCTAAAGGTTGCAACGGGGTGTGATAAGGCCTGCCAATAGTAGGGCCTGGTTCAGTTTGCATTTTTCTGCAAGGAAGGCATTTTTTTCCTTTCTGATCAAAATTGGAAAAATCTTTAAAGGAACAGTAACACCAAAAAATGTAAATGTTTTAAAGTAATGAAAATATCATGTACTGTTGCCCTGCACTGGTAAAACTGATCTTTTTGCTTCAGAAACACTACTATAGTTCATATAAACAAGCTCCTGTCTAGCAATAGTGGAAATTGAAAAACGGCTATATGGCACAGGTTAACTAATGGATAACAGATAACACCATTAGACAGACAGAGCTTATCTGCTATCTGCTGTGTAACTTGAGCTTTTTCTCCTTGGAATGGCTGAAACAGCAGCTTATTTAAATAAACAATAGTAGTTTTTCTTAAGCAAACACAGCAGTTTTACCAGTACAGAGCAACACTGTATTATATTTTCATTATTTTAAAACACTTTTATTTTTTGACATTACTGTTCCTTTAAACAGTTTTTTTTTGTTTTGTTTTTTTGCTTTCTTCAGGGCCTGTATCTTACTAATAATTTACTACTCAATATGATTTATTTGGCAATGTGCACAGCACTGGTGACCAAATACATTTAGCCATAAATATTTAGATATTATTTTGACTTTGGTTCCTGCACCGCTTACTCATTCCATTGTATTGGTCACTTAAGATACTCTTGCTCAGTTGTGATGCATGCAATTTAATATTTTTGGGTGACATTGTGAGAAAGAAGGCAGGGGACCTAAGCTGACATATGTGAGACTTTTTCAGGTCTCCCCCATTTTTAGAAGCCCGTTCATTTGCATATGCTCGCCATACCATTGCTGATGGTTCCGGAAATCACAGTTTGGGTCCCACTTGTTTGGAGAGCTCCCTTTCTCCTCTCTGTTCGGGGTATGATTGATTTTCAGCCTGCCTTCTCCCTCTGCGTTCCTGCCGCATTTAGGTTTGGGAAGAGGGTGTGTGTTTATATCCTCCGCTTCATTTATTTTTCTTAGAGCTGCGAGCAATGAAGGCAGCAGACAGGTCACCCATAAAACTGTCAGGACCAAAGAAAACCCCGGACATAGTCAATCCCTTCATTCACTCGCTCCTTTACTGCTCGCAGCTGTTAGGGAAATAAATTGAGAGAATACAGGCTGAAAATCACTCCTACGGCACAGCTAGTAACTTCCGATTTAAAAAAAAAGCTGGCACCATATCTTATTATGTAGGGGGCTGCCCACTTTAAAGCAGGGTAGAGCGGCCCCTCGGGCAAATGCCCGAGTTGACAGGTTATCAGTCCAGGCCTGGATGGTATCAGGAGAGAGGCACCGAATTTGCACTTGTTCTGCTCTCAGGAGTTCTTCATCTTCCAAATACTTTTTTCAGTTCAGTTGTTTTCAGATTGTATGGATTTGGAGGTTCACTCCTGGTACTACAAACATTTAATTATTAACCTTTTAAGAGCTAGCAGAAATTCCCATTTCATTTGCACTCAGTGCCAGGTGCTTTTTGGAACATTTTTTGTTCTTTTACCTTAGGGGCATTTCTTTCAGGGGTTTAGTTCACCTAGGAAAACTGTACATTGTTTTTTTCAGGAGAAATAAAGATTGGGAAATTAAATACTTTGTAGATAATTAATCTGATATGTAGAAAAGTGATTTAAAAATCAAATTATTGCAACATATGTGGATAAAGGAAAATATGTTGCATTATGGCGAGTGAGACAAGTCACACAAGTAATATATAATAAAAATTTACTTTAGAGAAATGAAATTGATTGAAAAGTAGATCATTTACTCCATAGTATAGATTGGTATGAAATAAATATTGAACATACATGTTGTTTTTATGTATATGAATCATTTTTAAATTGAGAGTGTATAGATTTAAGAAGTGTAAGAGGATGTACACACAACTCCCTATAAAGCTAGGCCGTTTTATATGACACATTCATGCACTGAGGAAGTGACCCATGTGGTTACAAAACGCGTTGGCAGTTTTGTAGACACTGAACATGTAGCGCTTTATGAACTTTTAACTTGATGAAATAAAGAAAAGACGTTTTAAAGAAATTATGTGAGAGTCTGCAGTGGATTCTGGGTAGAGAGTACTGATTTTATTCAGGAGAACTGAGCTTTCTAATTGTGCCTGAGTTATTGTGCATTTCCACTTCTGGGTAACCATGTCTTTCTACTTCAAACTAGTACTGAGTCGCAATACTTTCCTGAAATTGTCGGTTTTGATGCAATAACTGGAAATCGCCTCAAAGCTTTAATATTCTAGCACCATATCTCCCACATGGCATTAGGTACCAAGCCAAAATATCTTAAATATGAATACCAGGGGTCCAATGCCCATTGTGTAATGGAAACTATGGCACTCACCCAAGATGGCGTCCAAGATGGCGACCTTCTGCTCCACCGCATGGCTCCTGCTGGGCGCTGTCCTGTGACATCAGCGTCTCCTCGATCTGGGATTGGTCGCCGGCGACGGAACGGACGCTGGCGTCAGAATCGGGCGCCGGCGTCAAGGCGTCAGCGTGGGGACGCTGGCGTCAGCGTGGGGACGCTGGCGTCTGCGTCTGACGCCAGCGCGTCAACATTTTGGCGCCAAGCCATGGACTATATAAACCCCATTGCCCTTTCCTTCCTTGCCCAATTATAGGTTCCATTGACTTGTGTTCCTGGGTGTGATTTCTAATACTGATTTTCTGTGTACCGATCTTTGCCTGTTTCCTTGACTCCGTTGTTTGCCTCCTGAACTGATATTTTGCCTGTACCCTGACGATTCTTCTGGATAAACCCTTTTTGTACTTCGAACCTGGTGTTGTCTCCTCTTTGGTCCACAACTATTACTGCTGCGCCTTCGGGCCTTTACAGTATAATTGGGCCATGGACCCTTCGAGGAGGCCCAAGCACCTCTCGATGTAGGAGGGGCCATTCGTGGATTGGCTTTGCGGATGAAAACCTATGAAGCCCAGCAATCCCATTTTGGCCAGGCCCTTGAGGCAATTCTGGAGAAGTTGACTGCTCTGTCTCCTGCGGCTCCTGCGGTTGTGCCTGCTCCGGCCATTCCTATTCCGCTCCAGGTTTCTGAACCTCGTCTCCCTGCTCCACCTCTTTTCAGCGGTGATCCGGAAGCGTGCAGGGGCTTTATCAACCAGTGCGAGATTCAGTTCGCCCTGCTGCCAGGTCAGTTCATTTCTGAACGTGCCAAAGTGGGTTATATAATCACCCGTCTACAGGGAAAGGCTTTGGAGTGGGCATCACCCTTTTGGGAAAAGGAGGATCCACTGATTGACAACGCCAGGGCATTTGTCCAAGAACTCCGTACGGTGTTTGATGCTCCAGGTCGTGCCACTGCATCCTCCGCTCGGCTTTTCCAACTGCAGCAAGGCGTCCGCTCGGTCTCCGAGTATGCCATAGAATTTCGCACTCTGGTGGCGGAGACTTCTTGGAATAACGATGGTTACCATGCAGCCTTTTACAATGGGTTAGCTATGCGGATAAAGAACGACCTGGTGTCCCGAGAAATTCCCTCCAGATGGGAGGACCTGGTCGCCCTGGCCGTGAAAGTGGATACCCGCCAGAGGGAATTCCAGGTCGAACTTGATCGAGAACGCTCCAAGAGGAATTCACGATTTCAGCCTATCCAGGCCCCCCGTTTCCAGAGACCCTTGCTCTACAATCCTGCTTACATCTCCCCCTCTCCACCTCCTGCGGCTTCTGCTTCTTCCTCTTCTTTACCAGCAGAGGAACCGATGCAGATCGGACGGGCTCGTCTTTCCGAACAGGAGAAGAATCGGAGAAGGGCGGCGGGGTTATGTCTCTATTGCGGGGGCAAAGCTCACTTTGCTTATGAATGCCCAGTGAAGCCGGGAAACGCCAAAACCTAGGTAAGTTTGGGGAGACTTACCTGGGTGGGATTTGTCGTTCTCCCCATTCTTCTGCTCAACGTTTCCTCCTCCCAGTGCAGATCCAGTTTGGTTCCAAAAAGATTTCTTCTCAAGCCTTCCTTGATTCTGGCGCTGCTGGAAATTTCATGGACCGAGTGTTTGCTGAAAATCATTCCATTCCTCTCCAGTCCTTGGCGAATCCTCTTCGAGTCCTGGCGATTGATGATCGTCCCTTGTCTTCTGCTATCATCTCGCAGTCTACTCAAGAACTCTCTTTCAAGGTGGGCACCATGCATTTGGAAAGACTGTCCTTTCTTCTCATCGATTGCCCTTCCACCCCAGTTGTTCTAGGTCTACCCTGGTTGTGTCTCCATAATCCTGTTATTGATTGGGCCTCTACACAAGTTTCCAGGTGGAGCCCATTTTGTTTACAGAACTGTTTACCCGCTGTTCCTGTCGTTAAAATTTCCTCTGTGTCTTCAAAACCTTCTCTTCCCCCTGCCTATCAAGCATTTGCCGATGTCTTCAATAAAAGTTCTGCCGAGAATCTTCCACCTCATCGTCCATACGACTGCCCTATTGAACTTTTATCCGGTTCCATGCCTCCTCGTGGCCGCACCTATCCACTTTCTCCCTCGGAGACTTCTGCTATGAAGTCCTATATCCAGGAGAATCTTCAGAGAGGATTTATTCGTCCTTCCGTCTCCCCTGCAGGAGCGGGGTTCTTCTTTGTTGAAAAGAAAGATGGTAGTTTGCGGCCCTGCATTGACTACAGAGGACTGAATAAAATCACCATTAAAAACAGGTACCCTCTTCCTCTCATTTCTGAACTGTTCGATCAACTCAGGGGTGCCAGCCTTTTTACTAAGTTGGATCTTCGTGGGGCCTATAACCTCATTCGGATTCGTGAGGGGGACGAGTGGAAGACCGCCTTCAATACTCGCGATGGTCATTATGAGTACCTGGTCATGCCTTTTGGTCTCTGTAATGCCCCTGCGGTCTTCCAGGAATTCGTTAATGACATTTTTCGAGATTTATTGGGGCAGTGTGTGGTCGTCTATTTGGATGATATTCTTATTTTTTCTAAGGACCTCCAGGAACATCGCAATCAAGTACGTGAAGTACTATCCAGACTGAGGAAAAATCATCTTTACGCCAAGTTGGAAAAGTGCATCTTCGAAGTCTCTTCTATTCCTTTTCTTGGTTATATTATTTCTTCTCTCGGCTTCAAGATGGATCCGGCCAAGGTCTCCGCAATCCTGGACTGGCCTCTTCCTACCAGCGTTAAAGCTGTTCAAAGGTTTGTTGGCTTCGCAAATTACTATAGACAGTTCATTAAAAACTTTTCTTCCAGACTTTCTCCAATTCTTGCTTTGATCCGTGGTGGAAACAAACCTCAACACTGGCCCCCTCAAGCTTTGGAAGCCTTCAAGTCTCTCAAGGAAGCATTTTCCTCCGCTCCAATTCTTAGACACCCCGAGCCTCTTCAACCATTCTTCATCGAAGTTGACGCCTCGGACATCGGTGCTGGAGCTGTGTTATCCCAGAGATCTTCTTCTGATGGTAAACTTCATCCATGTGCTTTTCTTTCCAAAAATTTTCTTCCCCAGAACAGAACTACGACGTTGGCAACCGGGAGCTACTCGCTGTTAAACTGGCCTTGGAAGAATGGAGACACTTATTAGAAGGTTCTGCTGTTCCGGTAACGATCTTTACTGATCACAAGAATCTCGAATTTATCCAGTCCCTTAAACGCCTCAATCCCCGGCAAGCCAGATGGGCACTTTTCTTTTCTCGTTTTAATTTTGTCATTACTTTTCGCCCTGGGTCCAGAAACAGGAAGGCCGATGCACTATCCAGAAGCTTTATTCCTGAGGATTCTTGCTCCGAGGACCCTGAACCTGTTGTTCCTTCTTCCAAAATTATCGCAGCTTTGTTTCCTACCTGTGCTCCTCAGCTACTCTCCGCTCAAGCTTCTGCTCCTGAAGAGACTCCCCTGGGTCTAGCTTTTGTTCCTCCTGAATTTCGTCTTGCCATTTTGTCTCATTCTCACAATTCTAAACAGGCCGGTCATCCTGGGATTAAAAAAACGACTGAACTTTTGTCTCGTCTGGTTTGGTGGCCATCTTTAAGGAAAGATGTTAAAGACTTTGTTTCTTCTTGTTCCACCTGTGCCGTTTCTAAGTCTGGACATTCTCCCCCAAAGGGTTTTTGTTGCCTTTACCCATCCCTTCTAGACCTTGGACTCATCTTGCCATGGATTTTATTGTCGATCTTCCAAGTTCTTCCGGCCACACTGTCATCTGGGTGGTGATCGACAGATTTAGTAAGATGGCTCATTTCACTCCTCTCCGCAAGTTGCCATCTGCTCCGGAACTTTCTGAACTTTTCATCAAACATATTTTTCGTCTCCATGTCTTTCCTGCTGAAATCGTGTCTGATCGTGGTCCTCAGTTTGTGTCTAAGTTTTGGAGATGTGCAAAGCCTTGAATATTTCTCTTCAATTTTCTTCCGCCTACCATCCTCAGTCCAACGGAGCCGCTGAACGTGTCAATCAAGCATTAGAGCAGTTTCTGCGTTGTCATGTGTCCTTGTGTCAGGATGACTGGTCAGACCTTCTTCCATGGGCGGAATTTGCCCACAACAATGCCCTTCATTCTTCTTCCCAGAAATCTCCATTTTTCTGTGTTTATGGTTTAAACCCTTTGGCATTTCCTCAGGACCTCCTACTTACCAACGTGCCTGCCGCCAATGATCAAGCAGCCCACATGATGGCCATCTGGCATGCTACGGCCGCTAATTTGAAAAAAAGTGCTTCTTCCCAGAAAAAATTTGCCAACAAAAAGAGGATTGCTTCGCCAACTTACTCTCTTGGTGATAAAGTTTGGTTGTCCACTCGAAATATTCGCCTCAAGATTCCCTCTCCTAAACTTGGTCCCAAGTTCATCGGTCCCTTCCCCATCATCGAGGTCATCAATCCTGTGGCTGTCCGTCTTCTTCTTTTTCTGCCTGAGATGAGGATCCCGAATGTGTTTCATGTGTCTCTCCTTAAACCCGCAGTCTCTTCTCCCTCTTCTTCTTCCACAGCTCCTGTTGTCGTCAATGATCTTTCGGAGTTTGAAGTTAGCAGAATCTTGGACTCTCGCTTTTCCAGAGGTGCTCTCCAATATCTCATTGAGTGGAAGGGTTTCGGTCCTGAGGAATGCTCCTGGGTGAGGAAGTCTGACGTCCATGCTCCCATCCTTGTCCGCAGGTTCCACAAACAGTTTCCTTCTCGTCCTGGTCCCGGTGGTCCTGAGGCCCCCCCTAGGGAAGGGGGTACTGTAATGGAAACTATGGCACTCACCCAAGATGGCGTCCAAGATGGCGACCTTCTGCTCCACCGCATGGCTCCTGCTGGGCGCTGTCCTGTGACATCAGCGTCTCCTCGATCTGGGATTGGTCGCCGGCGACGGAACGGACGCCGGCGTCAGAATCGGGCGCCGGCGTCAAGGCGTCAGCGTGGGACACATGCACTGAGGAAGTGACCCATGTGGTTACAAAACGCGTTGGCAGTTTTGTAGACACTGAACATGTAGCGCTTTATGAACTTTTAACTTGATGAAATAAAGAAAAGACGTTTTAAAGAAATTATGTGAGAGTCTGCAGTGGATTCTGGGTAGAGAGTACTGATTTTATTCAGGAGAACTGAGCTTTCTAATTGTGCCTGAGTTATTGTGTATTTCCACTTCTGGGTAACCATGTCTTTCTACTTCAAACTAGTACTGAGTCGCAATACTTTCCTGAAATTGTCGGTTTTGATGCAATAACTGGAAATCGCCTCAAAGCTTCAATATTCTAGCACCATATCTCCCACATGGCATTAGGTACCAAGCCAAAATATCTTAAATATGAATACCAGGGGTCCAATGCCCATTGTGTAATGGAAACTATGGCACTCACCCAAGATGGCGTCCAAGATGGCGACCTTCTGCTCCACCGCATGGCTCCTGCTGGGCGCTGTCCTGTGACATCAGCGTCTCCTCGATCTGGGATTGGTCGCCGGCGACGGAACGGACGCCGGCGTCAGAATCGGGCGCCGGCGTCAAGGCGTCAGCGTGGGGATGCTGGCGTCAGCGTGGGGACGCTGGCGTCTGCGTCTGACGCCAGCGCGTCAACATTTTGGCGCCAAGCCATGGACTATATAAACCCCATTGCCCTTTCCTTCCTTGCCCAATTATAGGTTCCATTGACTTGTGTTCCTGGGTGTGATTTCTAATACTGATTTTCTGTGTACCGATCTTTGCCTGTTTCCTTGACTCCGTTGTTTGCCGCCTGAACTGATATTTTGCCTGTACCCTGACGATTCTTCTGGATAAACCCTTTTTGTACTTCGAACCTGGTGTTGTCTCCTCTTTGGTCCACAACTATTACTGCTGCGCCTTCGGGCCTTTACACATTGTGCATAGGATTACCAAAGTAATTAAGTTAAGACATACAAATTGTCCCAGCAACATTCACAAAAAAATAAGATGACCCTACAAAACCATATATTTTTAGAAAGTAAACATTCAACTGAATCAAAAATGTATCTTTTAGTCACAACACTTTCCCAAAACTGTTGCTTTGATGAAATACCCGAAAATCACCTCAACGCTTCCACATTTTCGCATCTTATCTCCCACACAGCATTAGGGACCAAGTGAAAACATTCTAAATAAGAATGACAGGAGTCCACTGAACAGTTTCATGCCCATTGTGCATAGAATGACCTGGTTTAGAGACCCCAAAATGAAATCAGCACATAAAAAATGATCCTGGATGTCACTCCAGCTACTAAATAATAAACACATTTAAAACATTTCCACATTTAAATTTACATTATGACCCTCTGGCTGCTGTGATATAAGCACTTGTGTGGTACAGAGGGACAGAATTTTTCTGGCCTACACGGCGGAGGGCTGATAATGGAAGCCAGTGTTGAACATTCCCCCTTTAAACCACACTCATTTAAACCACAACCATGTTATCTCAAGAACTTATAAGACCATGTCCACAGGCCTCTAAAAACAATTTCGAAATGCTAACGAACCCCCAAAACAAACCCTACCAAGTACAAGTCCCACAGGGAACAGAGGAGGGCAGGCAGAGTATAGCACACCCACAGAGCCGAGGCCAGACAGAGTATAGGACACCCAACACAAACACGCTTAACGTTTTAGCATATTTTGTTTTAAGAACTTTATCTGACTTCTAGATCCCATAAGTTTCAGCCGGTGAGACATATAACACCATTTGACATGACACAAGTGGCTAGGACTTACCAATGAGATCTGTGTTGATAGGGCTGCTGCTAGGCTTATCTATGGCCATATGATAAAAAAAAGTTAGTTTTACAAATATCTTGAAGTGAGGCAGCATGGTGGCTCAGTGGTAAGCACTTCACAATTTCTTTGTTGGGTTCCTGAGTTTGATACTTTGGAGTTTGTGTGTTCTCCCTGTGTCTGTTGAAGGATGAATGTGCCAAGCAGCAGGGTTGACAGTTAAAGGAGAAAAAAGAAAAACATGCCCTGTGTCTGGATTGATTTTTAAACCCTTGCTCTTATCCTCCATATTGTAATTATTTACTCTGGTACTTTATTTGACTATTGACATATTACTTTAACCCTCCAAGAAAGATTTTCCACTGGTCCACAGTGAGAAATGAGCAACCAGGGAGAGCAGGACATAGGGCCAGGCCCGGATTTGTGGAAAGGCCACTAAGGCCTGGGCCTGTGCATGCTGCACAACCACACCCACATTGGTTCAAAAATACTGGGGATGTGCTGCAAATACAATAATCTTTTTGAAATTTCCTGTGCGCCAATCCCCATTGCATTGGTCCCGATGATGAAAATTTGCATGAATAAAGGGAAGAGGACAGGGGCAACGAATGGCAGTGGGCCTAGGGGTGACTGCTATGTAAATCCAGCCCTGCATAGGGCTCTGGGCTCTTTCTTGGTGAATGCTCCCGTGGCACGACAGAGAAAGTGCCAGAGAATTGGGGCTATGCCCAGGCTATCATGAACCATCATGGGGTGCACTGAGAAAAGAGCAACAGGGAGAGCAGGACTAAGGGCTCTGGGTTCGTCCTTGGTGGATGCTCAGGTCAGATTAAGCCCCAGAGGGTTGGGTCCTATGCCCAGGATAGCAGGCTGTGATCACACAGTCAGGGTTGTGCGAAAACCTGTGGAATAGACCACCATAGGGCAAGTGGAGAATATAGAGATCAGGGAAAGCAGGGCAAAAAGGACCCTGGGCTCTTCCTTGGTGGATTTTACATGTGATGTCAAACGGGCCACAGCTAGGGGCACATTTACTAATCTCGAGTGAAGGATTAGAATGAAAAAAACGTAGAATTTCGAAGGTTTTTTTGGCTACTTCGACCATCGAATTGGCTACTTCGAATCGAACGATTCGAACTAAAAATCGTTCGACTATTCAACCATTCGATAGTCGAAGTTTTGTCTCTTTAAAAAAAACTTTGACTACCTACTTCGCCACCTAAAACCTACCGAGCACCAATGTTAGCCTATGGAGACCTTCGCCATAAGCTTTCTATGCAATTTCCGATCGAAGGAAAATCGTTCGATCGATTAAAATCCTTCGAATCGTTCGATCTTTCCTTCGATCGTGTGATTGAAGTAAATGCGGTAAATCCTTCGACTTCGATATTCGAAGTTGAAGGATGTTACTTCGATGGCCGAATATCGAGGGTTAATTATCCCTCGATATTCGACCCATAGTAAATGTGCCCCTTAGTGTAGGGGACTTAATATGCTTAATGTTTAATAAAGTTGTGACCTCTGGTCCACAAGTTTTGCTGTTCAATCTGTTATTCAATTATTAAGATTCATTTGTTACATGAAAATATTTGTGTTGCCATAACAACAGAGAGCAGCATAGAATATTTAGGGCTGTTCTATCACCCAATAAACCCCCCATGTCTAATTCTTTTTTCTGCTCCTGGTTTATCCAGCCTGTGGCACTCACACAAACAGGGTAGTGTACACTTTCAGTGCCACGTGCAATTTTTGGGGCCACAACCAAGAAACACATTCTCCCCATATTTTAAAGGCATTGCTCTGGAGTCTCTTCACCAGCAAGGGTAGAGAGCAAACTTGCCACTTACCAAAAATGTTTTAAAAAAACTTTTATTTAAGGAAAATTTTTAGCATTACATTACGCTTTATTATAAAATTATAGTTTTTAGGATGTTTACCTAATCTATGCCTATAGTTTATAACCATGAAACCAGGCCATCATTGGGAAAGAGAGAGAGTAGCGATAAAAAGTGTCCGTGTATGGCCAGCTTAAGCTTTTGGTTCTCACCAGTACTAATTGGAATGAACTGACTTATCGTTGCCAAGCTTGATTATCAGTGAGGAAACAGTTAATGAAGACTTTCTTTCAGTAGACTCGATTCAGTGAATTTTGTCGATACAGGAGAGATCATTATTTTAAACAAAGGTTCAGGAACTAATAGTATTAATGCCAGGGAACCTAAATAACTTTAATTTTGTGATCCTTTTATGTTTGGCATGATAACAAGCGTCTGTTGAATTACTATTATGATGCTATTTTTCAAAAGTAAAATTTATATAAATAGAAAGAGAAAAAGTACTCCGCTTAATCACTCAAATAACAGTAGTCACAAGATGGGCCAACTTGTGGCCTTAATCAATTACCTTAAAGCTCAAGTATAAATATAAAGTGCAGTGCTATATTTATATTCAATTCATTAAAAAACAACTATTTAGAGTTGATCAGTAATAATTTAAATAAAGTGCAGTGCAATATTGACCCTTAAGTGATTCAATTTTGAGGTCAAAAAATTGTATAAATACTTATACCCCAGCTTCAGCAGTTTATAAGCCACCAATTACCTTTAGCTAAATGATTGTGAATTTTATAAATAGCAATGTTGCTTGAGAATTAAATTAATAAATTATAAAGTGCTTAATAGTGCAAAAAAATGTAATTAGACGGTAATAAGTTGAATTAATTAGAGTGACCACAATTAATAGGATAAAAATTTTCTAATAAATGCTCAGTTCATGAAAACAAGAGAGAAATTGGAAAAGAAGAGGAGGTGGAGTTGTCCCAAATCTGCTGCCTATTGTTTTACTATCCCTGGGACACCACAAAGACTGAGAAGGCAGAGCAACCGGGACTGGCGGTCTCAAATTTAACTAAGCCCTATTGCTGTTGAAGGCTATTGTATCCTAAAAACCACAAATCCACGGCCTCCTGGGAAATTAGATATGCAGAAAGAGAGATATAGATACGAACTGAGGAGTTCCCACCACCCCTCCAATAGTTGACCGATAATTTAAGTAATTAGAATTGATTTAGACTATATAAGGATAACATAAGTTTATATAAATACTTCTGATAGGTACAGTATATGTAAGTTCATTCTTAATAAATCATAAATAAAATACGTTTTCTTAAATAAGTTAATAATATGTACAGAAGGAATAAATTAATAATATGTTTTATTATACAAGGGAATCACTGGTGTGTTTGAATTTTTCAAAATTAAATCACGTCAGCATTTTTGAGGCCATATTAAAGATTAAGACATTGGAACATATTTCAAATCACAGTATTATGACACAGTAGTGGTTTTATGTGGAATAGGTCCTGCCAGATCTAGTTTTCTAGACTGATAGTAGAGATTAGTAAAGTACAGCATTGGCTTGGCTCACTGGCATACTGGGAGAATTTATGTTCGCCCACCACCCCAGTTCTGTTGGTTGGTAAGTGTGTAAATGGTGGCAGGGATTTCCTGTGGTAGAAAGGGTGTGACAGATAGCATTGGTGGCAGCATTTAACAACAGTATAATTGCTACAGGAAATGGATAATCAACATATTAAGCACAGATGTACCAGTATATTTACTGTAGAAATGGCCAGTAAGCACTCCAATAACCCCAGACATTCCAGTAAGATGAATGCAGAAATGGATAGATTAAAAGCATTCCCTCACCTACAATTGCTGAGGCAGAAAACCAACACCAAACTTCTTCTTTCCTTCTGCTGCCACAGTGGAATGCGCAGTCATTTGGATTGTTTTCCCTGGGAAGCAGGATGCTGAGGACAAGCAGAGCAATATTGGAAATTTAAACATCTGTCTTGGACAGCGGGCAGTGAGGTGCCTCCCTTGCCCCTATTTGCCAATGTCCTTGTAGGCAGCTATGTGATTCCAGCATAGGATGGGCTTTGTTTGCATTTGTCTGCAATCATTTAGCCTGACAGTGATGTTTGAGACATGATAAAGCAGCCCCCCCCCCCAGTGTCTTTGGTGGGTGTTCCATATAAATTATGATTATATTGTATTATTATAATAATGAGTTCTAATATCAGATATGGAAAATGACAAATAATAGTGGTATAAAAAATGCAATGCAGTATACAGCAGAAATCATCTTCAAAAATACAAATATTAGGCCAGATTCACTTTGATAAGATATTAATCTCAATTATTGAATTCCAGATTCTCTCATAGACTTCTATAAAGTTTATACGGGATAAACCAGAAGATAGGTGTTGAGCAGATATGGCCCTTAATCTTAAAATAAAGGTATTTAAAAAATGTGTTTTCCTCGTTCCCTGTTTTTACATTTTCCTAAACATATGCACTGGACATAAAATTAAAGTGTTTATATAAAAAGGACTAGGCAATTATCTATAGCAGAGCGTTTGCAATGTATCCTGCCATTTAAAATCAACTTAAAAAAAGTCACTGATAAAAAAAACATTTTATGATTATCATACTTTACCATTTTTAGATTGGTAACATAGTTTTCAGCTGGCTGTCATTATCCTAACAGATTTCATTCTTCAACCAAGAAGGAACATTTGTGGTTTTGGTTTGGCTGGATAGGGCAGAATAGGTACAACATTCTTTAACTGGCAAAGACACAATCCCTAGAGAGCGAATGAATAATGATCCATATATAATTAATGCAAACACTGTTTACAGCAGCAGAAAATACTGAAAAACTTGACTTTGTAACAAGCAAACATTAGACACAAGTCCTGTAAAATATTATATTACCGTTTTATCAGTGTAAAGTTATAACTGCTTCATTTTAAAAAGCATAAACTCAGTTATGACTTATGAGCTAGGAGAATTTTGCCAATTACTGTCTTAAACCTTTCACAGTGAACAAAATCCCCACCCTACACTTAGGGGCAGATTTATCAAGGGTCGAATTTCGAGGGTTAATAAACCCTCGAATTCGACCCTCGAAGTAAAATCCTTCGAATATCGAATTCGAAGGATTTTAGCGCAAATGCTTCGATCGAATAAAAATCGAACGATAGAATCGACGATTCGAATGATTTTAAGTGATCGAAGGATTTTTATTCTATCCAAAAAAGCTTAGAAAAGTGCCGGCGAAGGTCCCCATAGGCTAACATTGCAGCTCGGTAGGTTTAAAATGGCGAAGTATGAAGTCAAAGTATTTTTTAAAGAGGAAGTACTTCGATTATCGAATGGTCGAACGATTTTTACTTCGAATTTGTTTAGAATCATTCGATTCAATCTAATTTGACCAATTCGATGGTCGAAGTACCCAAAAAAATACTTCAAAATTCACATTTTTTTTCATTTGAATTCTTCACTCGAGCTTAGTAAATCTGCCCCTTAAAGAAAAGTTACAGTAACTTTTTAGTTAACTGTTATGTAAAGCACCCTGGATTACTATTTATTATACATATATAATAGATATATATAATAGATATACCAGGGGTAGGTAACCTCATGCGGCTCTTCATCCTGCTTGCTGCAGGTCTGTCTGGTGGCTTTGTCTGTCACGTCATCTATACAGCCCTCGCAACTGCTGGCGGCTTCTTGAGTGTGCGACATCGATAAGCTAGCGGTTATCTTACTGAGGTCGCACACTCAGGAAGTCGCCAGCAGGTGCTCAGGTCTGTATAGACATCCCAGGAGTGACAGGCCAGACTGAGCCGCAGCAAGATGATTCATCATTCAACACTGTCAAACACTCAAGACAAGAGAGTTTTCTATGAAACGGAGCATTCGCGGGGCTAAAATCACACTTTTATTAGAAAATAATTTAGAATCATGGAGCGCACAAAAGATACATGCTTGACTTGCATGCTACAAGGAGGTATTACGAGTGGTAGCACAGTGGAAAAAGGCATATGGATCAGTGAGAGCTCCTCCAGACTATTTTACTGTAGTGGAAGAGGAGGCAAAATGGCTCTTTTGATAGTTAAGGTTGCTGACCCCTGAGATAAACTATATTTGCTGATTTGTAGGAACAGCAGCCATTGAAATCTAGCCATTACTCCATTGCACCAAGAGACACACAGTGCAATCTGCAGCCATTAAGGGGCAGATTTATCAAGGGTCGAATTTCGAAGTGATAAATACTTTGAAATCCGACCCTCGAATTGAAATACTTCATCTTCGAATATCGAAGTTGAAGTATTTTTCACCAAATTTGGCCATCGTACGATCAAAGTAAAGAATCAAACGATTCGAACTAATTTAGCGTACGATCGAACGATTTTACTTTGATGTGTAAAGACTTAGAAAAATGGTCTAGAAGGTCCCCATAGGCTAACATAGCAAGGTTTAATTTGGCAAATTATTGAAGTCGAAGTGTTTTTAAAGAGACAGTACTTCGATTATCGAATGGTCGAATATTCAAACAATTTTACTTCGAATCAAAGTCGAAGTCATAGTAGCCTATTCGATGGTCGAAGTATCCAAAACCAAATTTGAACTTTTTTAGCTTCGAAAATTCACTTGAACCTTAGTAAATCTGCCCCTAAGTCTAGAAAATCATATGAACATTAAACAAACCAAATGCTTCCAATAAGGATTAATTAATGTCTGATGTTCCTACTGTAACAATATCCTTAATTAGCCAAAGCTCACAATTCATGGAGTTTTTTTTATTATTTGTGGTTTTATGTTATTTAGCTTTTCATTCAGCAGCTCTCCAGTTTGCAGTTTCAGCTATCCAGTTGCTAAGGTCAATATTACCCTAGCAACCATTGATTTGAAAGGGAGATTGGATTATGAATAATAGAGGGACTGAAGAGGAGTAATACAAATGAGCAATAACAATAAATGTGTAGCCTCACAGAGCATTTGTTTTTAGATGGGGTCAGTGACCCACATTTGAAAGCTGGAAAGAGTCAGAAGAAGAAGGCAAATGATCAAAAAACTATAAAAAATAATGAAGACCAATTGAAAAGTTACTTAGAATTGGCCATTCTATACTATATGAAAAGTTAACTTGAAGGTGAACCACCCCTTTAAATGATGCTCTAAAAATTTACCAAGTCTAGTGACCCATAGCCACCAATCAATAAATATTTAAGTGGCCAAAGTATTAATCTGATTGGTTGCTGTAGGATTCTATACTGGATAATATCAGCTTGAATTAATTGTGGCTTGTGCTATTTGGTGACAGTAGCATAATATTGACTACTTATGAATTTAGCATTTTTAATGTTGCTAGATTATAAAATTAAAGCTGGCAGAAGGTCTGCTAATACCAGCTCTTTGTTTTTCAGCAACAGTTAGGCCTTCAGGTGCATCATTGGTCTGATACTGTGAAGTTCCCTATTCATGCATGTGGAAACGAGAAGTTGCTGTGTCAGACCATACGTTTCCTTTTAATACTGCAGTAATTAAACATAGACTGACCAGGAGATTTACAGCTCTCTGTAGTTCCTTGTACAGCGGCAGGCTTATCCTTTCCATCCAAGCAGGCGATGTGAAGGTCAAAGAATTATGAATATACAGGCTCTTGTTAACCCAATTATAACCAGTGTTCCTTCTAAAATTTGCATAGATGTTGATTTAAGAAGATATGTTAGATGGCATTTACCATCCATACAGATGGATGCTAATAGTTATACATTGGCAGCTTTAAATTCTAAAACTGGGATGATTATAGTAAAAACAGCTGCTACTGATCCAGAAAGTGGGAGCAATGAGCACACATGGCTTGAAGAACTTGAACAGTGGAGTAACTTCCGGGGGAGCAGGGGGTGCGATTGGGCCAGGGCCCGCACCCCCTCAGGGCCCCCCGGCTGCTCACACGCCATTGCACACACGCAGAAAACAGCGTATGGAGGGGGCAGGGGTTCTGGCCAGGCCCGGACTGGCAATCTGTGGGTTCTGGCAAATGCCATAGGGGCTGCTATAAGGTGCCATAGAAAGTCAGTATTTAGTGGGCTGGTGGGAGCTGTTTGAGCCTCTATGTGGGCTGATTGGGCCTCTTTGTACTTGAAATAGCAGGGCCTATTTTAATTCTCAGTCCTTGACCTGGGCCTGGCAGCACGTCCCGCACCAGGGCCCACCCCCCTCTAGTTACGTTACTGAACTTGAAGAAAGGAAATGGCTTGAAGAACTGTTCTCACCCCCTGTGCATGGGATGGAGATACAAATAGATAACAAATTGCATCTGGACTGTCCATCAGTTATCATATAAAAGCTCAAGAAGTGTCATTAGCAGTCATGAGCTCCTTGTGACACACACTGCCCCAGACAATGCCCCAGATCCTGACCCCTCATTTGCTGCTGCCCCCCCTCCCCCAGAAATTTGCTCTTAAAGTACCAGGAGCAGCATTTTTGCTGCCCCTGGTACCTAGTGGGGTGCTGCCGCCTGAGGCGACAGCCTCAACTCGCCTCATTGGCGAAGCACCCCTGGATGCATTTAACAGTGGACAAAAAGTTTGCACCAGGTCAACCATCCATAGCAACCAATAAGATATTTCCTTTCAGAATGGTGACCATTAAATTCTACCTGTTGATTTGGTTTATTTAACCCCCAGTTCAAGGTAGCATAGGTGAGATTAAAGATCCCCAGGCCATAGTTCAGTAGGTTCAACCCTTCATGGAAACTAAACTAATTGCATTATACAAATAACTAGGTTACACAGGGTGCCCCTGTCAGATGCATCTGACTCTGGTTTGAGTCAGTAGTATATGGAGGGGGGTCAAATTATTTTCCTTCTTTCCCCAGCCAGGGAGCAAATGGTTCTTAAAGGGATTCTGTTATGATTTTTATGATGTATTTTTTATCTCTAAATTACATGCAAATCATTCACTCTACAATATAAAATTTCATTCCTGAACCAGCAAGTGAATTTAATTTAAGTTGTAATATTGGTGTGTAGGCAGCCATCTCAGGTCATTTTGCCTGGTCATGTGCTTTCAGAAAGAGCCAGCACTTTAGGATGGAACTGCTTTCTGGTAGTCTCTTGTTTCTCCTACTCAATGTAACTGAATGTGTCACAGTGGGACCTGTATTTTACTATTGAGTGCTGTTCTTAGATCTACCAGGCAGCTGTTATATTGTATTAGGGAGCTGCTATCTGGTTACCTTCCCATTGTCCTGTTGTTTGGCTGCTGGGGGAAAAGGGAGGGGATGATATCACTCCAATTTGCAGTACAGCAGTAAAGAGTGACTGAAGTTTATCAGAGCACAAGTCACATGACTGGGGGCAGCTGGGAAACTGACAATATGTCTAATCCCGTCAGATTTCAAAATTAAATATGAAAAAAAAACGGTTTGCTCTTTTGAGAAATGGATTTCAGTGCAGAATTCCACTGGAGCAGCACTATTAACTGAAAAAAATATTTTTTCCCATGACAGTATCCCTTTAACCATATAGGTGTTTTTTTTATGACTGACGGAGACCAAAATGAGGCACTTCCCTGAATATACCAATAAGTGAGCCAATTGAACCTTTAGAGGTATTTCACAAATCAAGCAGTTTTCCAAAATATCATCCACCATTACCTCAGTCTGCATTACTGGATTTCTCTAGTGGCATTAAAGATAGCCTGAGTTCCTTTCCAACTGTGCACCCTTGTCTGGCCGGTACTAACTCCATGCCACTTCTTGGTGGATGAAAAACTACTCATGCCCTTTACAGTCTCTTAGTATGGAATAACAGAGCTGTCTACCCCTATCTTGTTTACAGAGTCCCTGCTCCCAGACTATACTAAAGTCCTTTATTACCCTAGAGCTAGGTGCTTGGTACTGGGTCATTCTTCTCTAAGCTTTCAACACATCCACCTCTCCTATCAGGCTGAACCATATAAACAAGGGACTGGAACTGGTCACACTACCCCTGGACAGCTGAACAATCTCCTTTTTATACCTTTCTGCCCCCTAACCCTTTGAGCATCTACAAGGTTTTAATCGGTTATTAATATACAAGCAAATTAAGTTGTGGTTTTTGCTACCTTATGAAATAATTCCAACATGTGTTTCCTTTGTTTGGGCAGGTTTCTCAAATTACTCCTGTTTTCTTGCACATTACAAACATATACTGTATACAGTACATTAATATATTATGTGCTTGTGATAAGGATATTATACTATAGTAGGGACTGTGCATTGGTTACTTAACAGTGTGCCATATGTTGATACTGTATAAATGAAAAAAGACATAAGGGGGGATGTAATATTGGTCTCTATTGCAAAAATTGTTTGCAATCCCTTCGCAATTCGAATAAATGTTCGCAAGATGAAAAAATTGTTGCCTTTGCGAACACTTTGCCCTTCATAAGTCAGTAAGATAGCAATTGCAAACTAATTATAGTTTGTGCAGTGTATGTAATTTAATTTTGCAGTCGCAAACCATTTTTTGCGAGAAAAAATTTGATGAAACTGCAGTTGGCAATGCGAAATACAGATTCACAATGCAATAAAACCCTAACGAAGAATATTACATTGCTGCAGGCAAAATTTTATTCGAAACGCTTTGCTCTTTGCAAATATTTTATTTCATTTCCCCCATAGAGGATTATATATCAAAATCTGAAATGTTCTCACTATTTTCTGAAAACCACTCCGACCAAATCCGCACAGACTTCCCTCTTATTTATCAATACATTTTAACATTTTAACGAAAGTTTATTATGCCGGAAAAGACTCAATAAAACCTTGAAAAAATGATGCTTGAAACCACAAAATCGCCAGATTATTGAATGAAACCCAGCGCAGATCACAATATCATCAAAGTGTTAATGAGACATCTGCCATTGACTTCTACATGAATTCAGCAGGTCTGAGTTGGAGTACTTTTCTATTGGGACTTTAAACACCATCCGTGTTCAATAAAAAAAAATTTTCTACAAAAAATGGTTTTTCCCCTTAAAAATCGGCCCAGAAAAAATCTGACTAATAAATAACCCCCATAATCTCCTGTATAATAAAACCTACAGTATACAGTTTTATACTAAACCATATTAAAATTGACAAGCTAGATTTAATATATCATGTAAATAATCTATTTAAATCACGTTAATTGATGAATAACACAAAAAATTGGTAATATGTATATTTAAAATCAGGATTCTTCTGTAATCAAGAATTCTAAAAATGTTTTAACTCCTAGCTTAACTCCTACCCCTGTAGAATTAGGTCTCACAAATTGTTTATTTAAGAGTTAAACTAACAGCTAATGCCCAATGATCACGGATAGCCCAGACATGTTTAGGTTAGGTCCTTGTTAGACATTAGCTTTTTTTATATCTTGAATTTGGAAAGTCTTTCTTGGAAAGTTTTTTTTTCCACTATTTGTGTGACACCTAGTGGACATTTTGTACTTAACAACTGTGACACCAGTTCAGTAAAGATTGTGCAGCGAGGCTGTGCACAAAATGGCAAAAATACAGTTGATTACTGTAAACCACTCACAGGGGGCAGATTTATTAAAAGTGTGAGATTAGAGATTACCACAGTAAAATTCCCCCACTCTCTATACATTCCTATGCGATTTTTGTCCGGAAAGTGCAGCTGAAACTGAAGTCCTGAAGCTACAAAGACCCAAAGCAGTGAAGAGCCGAGGGGCCAAAGACACAAATTGCCAAAGACCCAGGGGCGTTTCTGCCAAAAGGCAAGGTGAGCGCAATTTCCCTCTCTGCGCTAGCGATGCGGCCCCCACCGGACCCCAGTCTCAATTCATACTTGTTTTTGGAGTACTCCAAAACTATTTTTTTTTTTTTTTTTAAATTTGAAATTTTTATTGATTTTTACCAATACAGTGCAGATTGCAGAACGTAATGCAACAAAAGGACATCGGCTGAAGTAGTAACAAAGGAGGTATCTAGACAGCAGATCGATAAATGCAGTTTCCACATATGAACCAATACCTCAAAAAAGCTAAAGTGACTGTATTGTCAATTATAAAAGGGGGGATAGGGGGTTGAGAAGGGAAAGATAAAGAAAAAGAAAAAAAGGGGGAAAGGAAAATAAAGAATAGAGGAAAGGTGTCAGAAATAGCAGTGCGTTCAACCACAGAAGTACATCTAAACGAAGGTAACGTGTCCTACACCGTCTAGGTGCAGTGGCTCACCTCGCCACATTTGTCCTCAGCTAAAGCACGTCCAAGTAACGGGTCCACGGATGCCACTCCAGCTCCTCCTCATAACTTCTATCCAAAAGCCTGGCTCGAATGGACTCCATCGCTCTGATCCAATTAACTTTTGTTACAAGGGTCTGTACCCCCGGTATTAGCGGCTTTTTCCAATTAGCTGCCAGTAAAGATCTTGCTGCTGTAAGAATGTGTGTGGCCAGTTTGTGCGAGCTTTTCGAGTGTATTTCTGGGATTTTCATGCCTAAAAGAAAGGTGTGTGGGGAGGCTGGTATAGTGACCTGGAGGACCTCTGAAAGCAGAGCGGCCACCTTCCCCCAAAATTCTCGGGCAACTGTGCATGTCCACCAGGTGTGTAAAAATGATCCCTGTTCTCCGCAACCCCTGAAACAGTTAGCATGGTCTGGATTGCCGCTGAGTTTACTGATGCGTAACGGGGTATAGTACCATCTAAATATAATCTTATATGCTCTCTCGGCAGAGACTGCACAAATGGACGTCTTTCTGGCCGTGTCCCATATGCATGACCATGTTTTGTCCGAAACCGGAAAACCAAGGTCCTCCTCCCATTTCGTCATGTAGGGTTGGCGATATGTAGTGGTGTCTGACGCAATGGAGCTGTAGAGACTGGTGATGAGATGAGTCGGGTATGATCGGTTGTGACAAATGGTTTCAAAGTACGTTAGTGTAGTGTTCGTGGCGGACTTAAGGGCCGTGTCCATGTAATGTCTGATTTGTAGATATCTGAAAAATTGTGAGTGTGGAATGTCATGTTTTTCTCTACATTGTTGAAACGAGAGCATTGTCTGGTCCGTCAGAAAGGCAGTAAGGGTAGTCAGATTTGCCGCTATCCATGGAGTAAAATCAAGTGGAGAGCAACCCGGTGTGAAATCAGTATTGTGAAAAATAGTCCTAAATCTGGAATTAGAAGTACTCAGACCCAACTTTATAGACACTGCATCCCAAAGATCCAAAGCCTGTCGTGACGTGGGTAAAACATTCAGGGAGGCATTTCTGGAAGCTTTAGGTATCCAGAAAAGGTGAGCTAGCTGGAGGGGATAGATAAAGTGATTTTCAATTTCCTTCCAGGGTTCGCTGGTTGGGGCATGCACATGTATCATAGCCTCCAATCTGCTAGCTATATAGTATCGGTGTACGTTAGGGACCCCCAAACCCCCCATAGATTTCGGCTTAGTCATGATCTCCGCCTTGATTCTTGGTTTCTTACCACACCAAATAAAATCGGATATTGACCTTTGGAGGATACGAGCGGACTGTTCTGGGAAGTGTAACGGTAGTGTTCTAAACAGATACAACAATCGTGGTAGTAATGTCATTTTAACCGCAGCAATCCTGCCAAACCAAGAGAGGTGGTATGTATGCCAAGTGAGTAAGTCCTTCTTAAGTTTATCCAACAGCTTGGGGTAGTTGGCCTTATATAATGTGTCATAAGATGAGGTCAGTTGTATCCCCAGGTACGTAATGGAGTTAGGCTCCCATTTGTAATCAAAATTGAGTTGTAGCAACTTCAGTTCCGAGGCTGACATCTTCAGCGGGAGTGCGTGTGATTTTGTGGGGTTGATTTTGTAACCGGAGAGAGATTGGAACTGATCTAGAGTGTGGATCAAGTTTGGCAAAGAGGTTTGGGGGGACGTCAGCGTAAGAAGGATATCGTCAGCGAATAAATTAATCTTATGCATTTGTCCGCCTACCTGAAAGCCTTTTATATTGGGGTTATTGCGGATGGCGTGGGCCAAGGGTTCTAGAGATAGAGCGAACACCAAAGGTGATAGAGGGCATCCCTGCCGTGTCCCTCCCCTAATCTCTATATAGTCCGACTGGAGGCCCATGTTCACCACTCGAGCTGATGGAGCTGCATAGAGTTGTTGAAATCCAGTAAGGAAAGGTTTTGGTATTTGTATTTTCTCCAAAACCGCGAACATGTACCTCCAGTCCAACCTGTCAAACGCCTTTTGTGCATCAAGGGACAGGAGGAGGGAAGAAGTTTTCTCATTTGGGGCTCCAAAACTATTTTTAAAAACAAGTGTGAATTGAGAAAGCTTGAAATCTGGACCACAGAGGGACTGATTGCCGGCACGTGACTGGTTCTGAGCATTGAACACACACAGAGTGGGACAGAGAGTGAAACACACGGACAGATAAGAATTTTATATGCAATACAAATTTTTTTATCCTGTGAGTGCATTTTTATATGCGGGGATATGTTGTAGGCACATGCCTAGGGCACAAAGCTGGTGGGGGGGCGGCAGGCACATACCATCTCTGTCGCCTACCCCATGTCCAGTCCCCTCTATTCCCTACTGTCGCTGATATTTTTTAGTCTATTGCACTCTTGCGTGCACGAGCCTTGATCCAGCAGATAGCAGCAGAACCATCATGGTGTGCCCACTCAGGTGCCCGCTGTGGGCCTTGACAACAGTGACGTTTTTTTTTAACTTTAATTGTGGCTCCTAGTCACCAATTTTTTTTTTTTAAACTTGTAATGGGGACCCTGGCCACCATTGGGTTTTTAGTGTTCATGTTTAAGGGCCCATGTTAGTGTGGCTTTGTGTATTTCTGTTGTACAAGGCCCCGTGATTTCTGATGGTTGCCCTGTGTACAGACATGCTGAACCTCTAGACTGGTGGAGTAAGTTCAGTCTAAGAAATATGGCATTTCTACACATATTAGTTTTTAGTGTTCAGTTCTCCTTTCATTCTAATAATGTGGTATAATGTGCACCTGGACAACATATGTGTAGTCATTAATTTACAATTTATGTACTTTATGTATCATTCTCCCAAAACAAAGTATAAAATATACCTCTGTTGCTCATTCTAGCCCTAAAAAATGACTCGTCTAATGACTGCTTTTCCCTAATTTAGCCATTGTTATCCACCATTCTGCCATACAGCTTCCATGACACCATGCTACAAACTAAACAAAATACTTTTCCATAAATATTACGTGCATGTGTTTTTTGCATACAGGACAACCTAATCAAATATGAGAGGTATTCCAGGGTATGGCCATGCAACACCCACCCAGCATTGGACTGCCACCTCAAGGGCCCCCATATAACCCCAGTAGCCCCCGCCTCAGTCCTGGAATCCTCTACTGAATGGTGCCGGAAACCCCCCCCTTTTGCCTGTACCTTGTTCTTTTTCCTTGCAAAGTGATTGGGGAGGTAAGGGAGTGTTGCTGTTGTCTCTTGTTGGAAGAGGGTCTGGGTCAGCAGGCCCCCCCCAAGGGCCAGGGCCCATCAGAATTTTTCCCAGTGTCCCGCCAGCCCAGTCTGACTCTGCAACCATCAACTATGGATGAATGTGCAATACTGCATAGAGAATGAAATGCCACTCTTTTTACTTTTATGCCATTTTTGTAGCACAGACAGAGGTCAGGGTGCATAGTGAAAAACAACTGCCGCCTGTACTCTAGTAACTGCACTGTAAAGTGTTTTATAGAAATGAATGGATTGTCTGAACAGACATCATGTTTTGGCCTAAGGTCTGGCATAAATGCATACAAAACATCAGATTGCTGCTCAGCAAATAGTCAGAGTATATGTGATGGCTTTGTTGCCTCAGATTGAAATGGATCAATACAAGCGTAGCAAACAGAAGTGCGTTTGTGAAAAGAAAGGTCCTAGATGCCTAAATATTGTGGCTTTAACATGCAGCTTTAAACATTTCCAAGTTGCTCCACACTGTGCAGTTTAGGATGTGAAGCGTTAACATTATTCCTTCAGAGAACTTCACATACAGTGCTCATGCATCATAGCTTGTCCCAATGCCAAGCAATAAACACATATAAATAAGATATGTATGTTCCTTGGCTGGAATTAACGTTCAGTTTAAGAATCTTTTCAAATGTTGTCACTCTTTACATTTTTAGTAAACAACAATAAAATTCTCGTCTTGGCAGTATTGAACACACATGTTGCTGCTGGCAAAAAGCTGTCGTGTTTCCTGTAAGCAAATCAATGTTTTACTGAGTGTTTATGTTCCGTTTCTTGTATCCAGTAACAGTCTGAGCAAAACATTTGATAATTTTTAGGCTTTCAAATCCCTTTGGCTTTATAGGACTAAAAGGATCTTTCTCTTGTTTTTAAGGTGTGATTTGCCAAAGGCTTGAACCATTTATCACAGATATCGGTCTATATTTGCATAAAAAATATACATGATGCACCTAAATCAGTTAGGACAAAATATACTTTTTAGGACTCACAACTGGGTGGCAAAGTGTAAAGTGCAATAACCACACACAGAAGACCATGTGCCCAGTGACAATTGCACTCCAAGAACACAGGAGCATCAACCATTGACAGGAACATAAATGCTTATTTTATTGAGTGCAAATTTGCTCTTTTTCATACTTCAGCACCTCCACCACTGCCCATAGAAAATTAGCCCTTTTTATGTCTATAATCTCTCTTATATGTATAGGTATAGGAATGCACCAAATCCAATTTTTGGCCTAATTCCATATCTTCCACAAAGGATACGGCCACATCTTTATTTTGAAATTTGATTTTAAGGGTTCAGATTCGGTTTGGTCAGACACTTGGATTCCATCCTGAATATGGAATTTGATTCATCCCTACATTGGTACATACACAATACCCACATCTAAAGACTTCCGCTACCTCCACTGTACTGTATATTATTATTATTATATTATATTTCCTGATGTTGGTTAATCTAGTCATACACCAGGAGATCTTTTTTTTTTTATTACCATAAAGTCTAAAATATGTTTGTTTTTTATCATACAAACAAAGCCAACAACTTTGTTGGCATCTAACATTTTTGTGCACCATTAATTTCAGCAGCAAAATAAAAAAATCAGTAGAGTGAAAGCAGGTCCAAGTTAAACACCCAAAAGACAGTAATGTATCCAACCATGCAGCTGCTCCCCCACCCCCCTCCGCAACGTTCATGATGGATTCACAGGCAGGCCCCAAGGGGGTGTCGGCCCTGGTTCAGTCACTCCCCCTGCACCCCCAGTAGTTTCGCCACTGCCAAAAGGAATAAATGTACAGTCAACATGCCCTCAAACAACAAACAATGGCCTTACACCATTTGATTCCTCTGTAATAAACTCACAAAAAGAAAACAAGCTTGCAACAGTAGTAGTAGTATGATATGGCTGTTATTCAGAATTATTCTAATCAGAGCCAACTAAATAAAAACTTTTTGATATCCTTCCTTCAAAAGAGAAACAGACATTAACTCCTGCTCCACACAACAACCCAGCAAAACTCCCCACCTGCCACTGTCCTTGGAATAGGCAATGATCTAACAGAATGTAATATTGTCTCATGAGTTATTTTTAATTTTTTTCCTATTCTAAATGGACAAAGAAATCCCCATCTACACACTGTCCATTCCCCTCTAGTAAATCTGTGGTAGACCTTCTTTTGGAAGACTGGAGTGTTATCATTTTTCTGCAGGATAGAACTTTTAAAATAGTGTGAAAGCTGTTTGGTGAGGGTAGTAGTAGTAGTAGTAGTAATTGCAACTTATTAGCTATTAGTTATTTACAGCACACAGATAGCTAGATGGATAGATACACTATACAGGTAGATAGATGATAGAAACCGTTCGTTTGGAAATCAATTATCATTTATATAGTAGTTATTTTATTGATGCCTCTTAAGGGCCCCTAATTAGATGCCAAATAATAGAAATTGGATTTCAGTTAACTGAAAACAAAGGACCTACATCAATTCAATGTATCTCATGGATTATCTTACAAAAATATAAAGTCATTTGGGAAATCTACAGCTAAAAAAGAAAGAAAGAAATCAAGCCAAAGTCAGAAGAAAAGGTGAATGGACAATCTTATTCAGAAAGCATTTGTTTCCAGATAACTTGAAATTCCAGCCATTATTATAAACTGTTCAATAAGAATTAGATCACAAGGGTTTTAGCCAATTTTATATGTCACCTTTATTTGATACTCTCAGTATCCGGATTTACAAAAAGACAACTGTGAGGCGCAATGGGTTGTTCGTGGATTGAAAACAATCAAGATTTAGTAATTGAATAGATTAGATCGTATCTATTACATAAAACCAGAAATTACACAAGTAACTTTAAACAGATAAATTAGCCATGTTTTTCCTTTATGGGTTTACTTCCATTAAAAATGTTTATAAAAAGTAATAAAAACATAAATTACATTAAAAGTCTGTACACATTTTATTTTTTTTAATAAACAACCAGAACAACATATTGTTTATTAAGAAACACTGGAGTTGGCAGAAAGGCAGACATTTTAGGAATACATTTTTATGAATGGGCAAAATTTGGTTGTTGTGGGTTCCAAATACAATCCCAAGCAATCAGCTTTCTCTTTGTGTAAAATATAAAGTCTAGTTTAAAACTAAACTATTTAAAAAACAATATAATAAACTTGCAGTCTCTACAACAAAAAGCAACAAACCTCCATTAATGTTTGGTTGGTTAGTGCACAGTAGACCATACTTTTGGCTTCAGATTACCAGGATCTGTTGCAAGGATGCCAATCGCAAGGCTGTCCAGTGACTGGCTGTTTAATGATCGTGGTTAAGCCAGCAACATCTGGAAGCTCATGAGTTTGGCACACATGGTTCACAGATATAAGAACTGTACCCTGTAAAAATTACCAGCAATAGAGAAGGGGGTTACTCCCCAGTTCTCAGATAAAAACAAACAGTGTTTGTATGGTGGTGCATTTCAGTTTTCCCATGTTGTTCTCCATGCAGCTAGACACTCACAATTTAGTGTGCTTTAGTTCAGCGAGCTCTGTTTGTGGGGGTCCAGGCACTCTCAGAGCATTGCTGTATGCCAAATACTTGTTATGCCTAACAATACATGGGCACATTCATCTCAATTTACAATCACAGTCTTTGCGGCACATGATGTGCACTGCAAATCAGCCATATGTTGCACAGCAACTGTACATAAATCTTTTATGGTAGCGAACATTCTGAGTCCAAGAGTTATAAAATCTGTACAAAAGCTGCTGTCAACACATACATGAAACATCTTTATTGTTTATGGCTCAAACTTCAGATTCCAATTGTATTATAGGCACTGTGTGAAGATGTTTGTCCAAATTCATGCTAAAATGAACTGTACTAGTCTTATAAGTCTTCTTTTTCAGCTAAACACGTTAAGCTTCTGAGTGAATATCTGTTTCATCTAATTGAGATGTGTCATTGTCTCCCAGCAATTCTTTTTCTGGAACAGATCCTTCTTCTTCCTGAACAGGATTTGGAGACATATCTTCTGCCAATAACTGTACTTCATCTGCCCCATCTGCAAGAAGAGCAACCCTGTCAGCCGTGGAATTATTTGAGGGCGCTGTTGTGACATATCCTGTACTAGTGGAACCACTTCCACTGTGTTGGGATCCGGGTTTGGGCATGATCTGAGGTGGCATTTGTTGTGGAGCCATTTGCATTGGTATCTGGACTGGGTAAAAATAAGCAGCCATCTGTTGATACCCATTGACTGGAATGTAGAGCTGAGGTTGAGGAACCATAGGTCTAATTTGTCCTTTCATTGGCAAAAACTGTGGCTGTTGGAATGGCTGGGTTTTTGGCTTTGGCCCAACATACCTAGCATTGCTTACATTGCTGACTGGGCTCGTACTCAGAGAACTTGTCTGTGTAGTATTACTTGCCCCAGATGTTTGTGCAGAGTTGTTATAGTTGGACATATTTTCCCAGGTTCTTAGTCGTGTGTGTATGTCCTTAAATCGTGGTCTTCTAGCAGGAAATTCACTCCAGCACTCCAGCATTAGAGTGTATATCCATGCAGGACAGTCATCAGGGCAGAGCAGAAGCTGGCGATTTCGTATCATTTCAATAACATCCTGGTTGGAATACCCACAATACGGTTGCAGGCCGTAGCTGAAAATTTCCCATAAAACTACCCCATAGGACCAAATATCTGAATCAACAGAAAACTTGCCATAAGTGATCGCTTCCGGAGACATCCATCTAATAGGAAGCATGGAGTTTCCCATCAGTTTATAGTAATCCGCAGAATATACTTCCCGGAACAGGCCGAGATCTGAAATTTTAATGCTGAGTTTATCGAACACCAAGACATTTCTGGCAGCCAAATCTTTGTGAACAACATAGTGGCTTGAAAGAAATTCCATTCCTGCTGCTATCTGGGTCACAATATGAAGAAAATCAGCAGGTTCTAGAGTGGATTTAACCGTCTTATCATCATCTGTACTGCCTACATCTGAGTGTGGCGATCTCATGACCAAGAACTCGTGCAGATCACTAAGTGGAGAATAACTAAATATCATGCTCATGGGCTGCTCCTTGGTCACCGTCCCTATAAGACATACAATATTTGGGTGCTGAAGTCTGGATCGCATCATGGCCTCATGCTTGAATTCTTCACGAAGAGCAACTTCTACTTTGTCTTTAAGTGTTTTGATGGCAACAGTTTGAGTCTGTTCCCCTGGAGTTGTACCAAAGAGATGTCCCTTGTACACTTTTCCAAAACGATCTTCACCAAGTTCTTCCATGAACCTTACAGTTGACAGGTTTATCTCTTTTACTTTTGTCTGAAAAGGGAAAAAACACATAACATTAGATTATGGCCTTTTGGACACTGTAAGAATTACTGGTAGACATTTTGTAAGGTTGCATAGCTCTGGTAAAGATGAACATTGGGTCACTGTGATGTACAACAGACACATGCCAGGTCTAACATGGTTTTGGACATAAGACTCACTCTAGTGTTTTCCTATTATCTAATAATAGTGAGCAATTTGAGCCAGATCAAAAAAAAAAGGTTGGAACTCTGTTTGTGCACTAGGGAATCTATATTTCTTAGCTACTGAGAGTACTGAGAGTACTATCATTGTAGTGACTGCTGTCTTTTGGGGGGGTACAGGCTGGGGCAAACACCTGAGGCCTTTTTGGGATCTTCACATCATCATTTGCAAGCTATGGAAGAGCAGAGAACATTGTGCCATATACACTTATTTATTTTTCTGGAAAGAGTCAACAACTGGGTGGTCTATATATTAAGTCAAGGTGGTGTCAATAATAATTTCTACAATGTTGAACTATATCTAGTGCCTACTAAACCCACTGACGAATTTAGGATGTTAAGATATTCTCAACATATGGAATTAATAATGGGACCTTAACACCATTAAGAATGTGTTAATATGTTAAAACACATTACCTGTTGTTTGTGCTGATTCATAAGGGGCATTTCCATGTCCTGACTTGGAGAGGCCATGAGTTGGCGGCGCTGCGGTGTGGAGGCTGAAGCCTTCTGTTTATTTCGGCACATGCAGACTAGGAAGAATAAGCAGGCAATGACCAGTGGGATTGCAATGCTGGGGACCAAGATATACAGAATCTCCATCTTTGTGTTGTCATGTGTACCTGTCAAAGAGAAATACAGTTCAATGCAAGGACCAGCTGATGCATACTTGAAAACATTCTCAAAGTTGGTCAGTGACTACCATGTTCTTCATTGACTAGACCAGGTTTCCAACGTGCTTGATGAACTCATTTGTGGGTTGCTAAGTGCTACAAGAGATCCCATACATGGATCAATTGTTTTTTGTTTTTTTTATAAATTCTTTATTTTGTAGCTTAACAAATCAGCAAGTACTTTTGCACTCCACAAGTCGTGCAGCATGTTACACAATATTGCATATCATTGCGCTATGGTCTTAGTCTTGTTCAATTCACAAGATGAATGTGAAAAGCAGTGACAAATGGATATAAGATAATGAAGAGAACAAATGAAGAAAATTTTAAACAAAACAATTTTGCAACAATAAATAATATCAATCGCATATTTTGTACCTTGAAGTGTTATGAAGTCATAAGCAGTTGGATCAATTATTTTATTAAAAAAATACTATAAATAATATATTGAGTCAGTGCCTAACCATACAAAAATGAAAGATTATTGCTGACAGCTGTGTTTTATTTTCCCTAAGACAATTATGTATAACTGCATTGCTTCTTGTATGCAAATACAATTCTATTTCTCTATGTGTCCAATAATATTCGAATGGGAGTTGCTATAATACAAATGTATGCACAAATAATAATAACCAATAAACCCATACTTTGCATATATTAGAGGAAGTTAGCAGAAGAAAAAGTCAACAGTGTACATGCGTTTAAACTTTTCTCATAAAAATAAGACACAAAAAGTTCTATGTTATGATACATACGGCAAGCAGGAATATCGCATAGCTCCATGCGGACATTTTTATTCAGTGTGAAACACCAAGGACCCTCCATCTGGCCTCCTGGATTTCTGCAGTAAGAGTGGCCTCCACCAATTTCAGGGTGAGCCGCACTAGATAGTGAGTGACTATGGGGAACCTGATTATTCCATGGCTGGCACTGGTGGCCAGACTTGGTGACGCTGACAGATCCTCTGTAATCAGTTCCAGTCCCATTGTAACACTGCTGATCTGAGGAATAGAACAGTGGAAGAGAAACAGTAATAATTAGATATCCATTATACATATTGGAGGTTAATAACCCCCATAATATAAAAAAGATCGGTGGAACATTCTTTGTACGTGTGTGGCGTTTAAAGACTTTGATGTTCAGACTTGTAGCCAACCCTGTCTCTGGATTCTGTATAAATTCTGTACAAATGCTGCACATCTGGCATGGATGTCACGGTGTTTAGACACAAACACTAAACAAGTTAAATAGCCACAGAACAGAAATAGACACGTCATAAATGAGTCAGGCTCTTTTGGGGAGATTTACAAACAATGAACAGATATCTGTCTAAAACATGAAAACTCACATGGAAATGAAGAACAAGTCAATAACAAGTGGAAATGGGATGGCCAGTGATAATGAACAGAACTCGCTAGGAAACGATCTTCAGTATCACAGAGTCTACTGGTGCCCACACAAAGGGAGAATTTAGATGCAAATAAGAGTTTGTTAATTGAATTAACACTTCATTGGCCCAAGAACTGCACCTAAATTAATGCTACTCCAAAAAGTAAGTGTGGACTAAGTAGCTAAGTGGCCTACGCTATCTGAGTGATTCAATCACCACCATGTTGGTGGCCAAATGAGGTCTGATTGTTTAGAACCTTTCTAGGCAGGTCATTGTTCAGGTTATAAGCATACTTAGAGGCTGAGTCTTATCCCCTGAAAATGCAAGACCCCACCCTCCAAACCAGACATATTAAAAGGATTGTAACACAAATCAACATTTTGGAATGACATAATAGGCATTATGCAGGTCCAAGAAACAATCTCTAAAAATGACACGTCTAAAGCAAAGCTGGAAACACCTTTGTAAAAGCAAGAGCAAGGCATTCAACATGAATAACAAAGTGAATTAAACTCTCTATATACCAATAAGACAAATGTTTTCATTAAAATTTGCCTTCAAAGATGGATAAAAAAGCCTTATTGCCTACTGAGAACGCCAATTCAAGTGTCTGTATTTATAAAAATGTTGCATTAACATAAGGTGGTGCTGGCTGGTACAGGCCTAACACATCTTCATATACAATCAAACCACAGTCAATGGCACAGTAATTATAGGAGCAGTAGATCAAGTGCTATGGAACCAAGACAGCCCAAGCCACAGTTCATTCAATAATAGTGGATAGCACTAGAGGACAGTTTTATCTCATCATTAACACTTACATCTGTTAAGTTTCTCCACTGGGACCCCAATCCTCATGCAGTTGGAAGCTTCTGGACTTTCGGGCAGTGGCAGTTCCTCGCAGTTTGGTAAGTGAAGCTGCATGAGAATGAGGGGGTTGGAGCGGGCAATGTTGTATTCCTGCCTGCACAGGTCATTTTCCAGCACCTCACACTCATCCCTGCACAGCTCTCTTGGCTTAGAAGTGTGTTCATCGCAGAGAGGGAACACAAAATGGCAAAATGATGGGATGGCAAACTGAGAACACTGGTCTGAGAGATGGGTAGAGGTGCCAATCATTGTAAAGGCAGCTGAAAGACAAAAAAACAGTTCATTATTTTTCATTTATTGCATTTCTCATTTTTCAGACTAAGCTTAATCAGTTTAAAGTTGCACCAACTACACCAACTGTTTCTTTTGGATGAAAATAGAACTTTCTTTAGCCAAAGAGCTCATTGCTTTATGACAGCAGCACTAACTGGCAATCTGCAAGGAGACGTCACTTTGTGTTTAATCGTGTCAAGCCAAACAACTACAATGTCACCTGACAATGTCAATGCCTGAACTTGCCCTCAATGGGGGTTGAATGAAAGTAATAGTTCCACATCAAAATGTGCACTGCATTTTTAAAACAATCTGCCCACAAGAGGGCAAAGTTTAGGTTGGCCTGCCTGCAGCTAATTGTATGCTGATAAACGTACTGATTGTAAAACCCGATACAATATGTATCCCCAAAGCTTACATTCCCTTTGTTTTAGTAGAAAGCTCAGTAAAACATGTCACAGTTCCTATTCACAAAGACAAATTTATTTGCGTTTATTCATAAATGGGACCTACCCTTCTTTGGGTATATTTGATTATCCTTAAATAGATCATTTATATAGTATCCCTTAGCAACATAATCTATAAAATGTTCATTCTGAAACTTTTCCTTAATACAAATTGCCGATTGTAAGAAGGCTGGTGCCTGCCTGTGAGACAACTGAGCAGCAGAGGGCGCCAAAATCAATAATATAGAACAATGTTAAAAAAAAAAAACCAAGACAATTATGTTTTTTTTGGGTGTCATAAATATATAAGCTATCTATGAATATGTGCAAGGAGCAATGGCAGCAACCGCAGTAACTGTTTCAATTCACAATTCCACTCTATGCAAAACCAGCAAAGTAACCAAAAACCATTTGCTTATTGTCTCTGGATTTACCCTATGCTTAGAATGATATGAGAAGCAAACCAATTATTCTAATATATAGATATATATTTTTATAAAAGTAGATATACTCTGTACACTTAATGGTTTAGAAATTAGTGGTGAGCACAACTTTCCCTTGTTTGTTATAGTTATACAGGAGCAGTGACCAGCTCCATGTTGTAGCTCCCACCCTTCTCAGCTATAGTCAGGTGATCCCACTGGTGTCTAATAAAAGGGCAGCCAAGTTTGGGAGTTTTACTTTGAAAGCAGCAAGTAAGTTGCAGGTAAAACTTAGTCCCTTTGTAAAATGTATAATGAAGCAATAGAATTCTTATTAAATCAGATGGAAATTGAGCGTAGGATATGGTCAGACATGGGATGACTTTGACTTAGTTGGCCAGCTTAAATATATTGCAATATATGGACAAACAATCCCTGTTTTGTTTAAAGGGTAAGGCATTTTTTAGTAGCAGTATGCACAAAATGTCTCTGTCTTAAATATATTGATAATGGGTTGAGTGCAGAGGACTCTTGTATGTATATATGTATCTTGTGGTCACAGCCTCATTGCACAACTTTCCCTTGTTTGTTATAGTTTATTCACTGTACAGTATGTAGAGGAGGCCCCCTCCCCCACCAACCTATTTTTACAAACCTATGTCATCTCCAAAATTCGAGGTGGCAATATCATAACTAAAAGTTAAGGGGCCCATTTTTTCCTGACAATGATCACTTTTGCACATGTATAATAAAACTGTGATGCAATTAGAAAACTTGTGGGGCCCATTTATACTCCTTGGGGTCTCAACCGCTCCTGGTTCTACAGATGTAGTTTACTCCAGTAGGGAACATGGTGCCCCATTCTCTGTGTGGAAGATAGAGAGAGAGATATGTCGCAGCAGGGTCTAGACTTTCCCTGGAGGCATCTGCTGACTGTTCAAGTCAGATTTAAGATGACAGACACAAACCAGCAAATAAAGCCCATTGTCCCCAAAACAATAGGTAATTCTTACCTGTAATTCGGTTTTCGATTTCCCCTTGCATCTGAAGTGAGTCCACATATATGGTCCTGTTGCCAATGAATCTCGCACAGGCAATTCCCCTATAGGGCTGACAAAAGCCATCTTTATGGTAGTCATCCCTGGAGGAAAAGAGAAACACATACAAATGCATTTTACATAAGTAGGTCTGCAGATGTCTAGATGTCAGAGAACACTGGAGTTATGTTGTGGAAAAACAAAAATGTATGTATGTAAGTGTTGCATGAACATGGATGCAATGGTCTGGAATGAATCAGCTGCGCTATATGAAAAGTCATTAACCATTTCCCAGCAAGGTATATGGTGGGATTAGGCATTAGCTGTGCATATAGTAATGTTTCAAAATATTATTTGTATTCAACCCCCGAGGGTAACAGGAAGTGCTGAGGGGCCCCTCCCTAGAAAGCAAGAGGTTAAGGGACTGTGTTCTCCAACATGTAAAAACAACTGAGTGTACCTCTTCAAAAACTGTTGTAGGGTTTAAAACAAGAATTGGAGCTTAGGATACTTAGGAGCCAGATATGTAACACACAGCTATTGATTCCTGCAGCCCTGAACAACTAGGGAGATGGCACAATAAAATATATATGCATTTCATATTTAAAGCAAACAACCCCTGCTTCTCCCGCTTATAAATGCATCATCCTAATGAAATTGTCATCTCTCTTATGTGTAAAGGTGGTCATATGATGCTATAAGATCCGCTCATTTAGTGATACTGGGCTTTAATCTGATTGTTGGCCCTAGGACCTAACAATCGGATTACAACAACGGGGACACAAGCCGTCAGAGCAAGCATGACACTGGCTAGTTAATTATTCAAGGAAAATGGATTTACATGGACCTACACGGTTACACCTACTGTTAAATGTTACAAAACAAATGTATGTAGGGTTGTGAATTCAATGTTAGATTATTTCTCCCATAAACAAACCATTTACTCCACCTTAACTACAATTTCAGGCAAACTACACTTTTGAGAATTCCCCTTTGTACTAATTCGACCCCCTTGTAATGAAAGAGGTACGAGAGGTTCACCTTTTAGTTAACTTTCACTTTGGAGAAGAGGCGTTTAAGGGGGTGATATGATAACTATGTATAAATATATAAAGGGATCATATAATAAAATCATAGTATGTAAGGTTGAAAAAAGACACATGTCCATCTAATCCTCTCTAATGATTTATTTACCAGTAAGTCTTTCCAGCTGACACGAGGTCACCCATTCTGATTAAAAGAAATGAAGCTCCGCCTAAATATTCTGAAGGGGTTTGTTTTTTACAGTGAGAGCTGTGAAGATGTGGAATTCTCTCCCTGAATCAGTCGTACAGACCGATACATAGCTTTAAGAAATAATAGGCTCATGGAAGATAGCTCATAGTACAAGTTGATCCAGGGACTGATCTGAGGCAAATTGGAGAGGCTACAAATGGGTTTTTTTCCCCTCTGGATCAACTAGCAGTTGGGTTAAGCAGGTTAAACAAGGGTTAAAAGGTTGAACTTGATGGACGTGTGTCTTTTTTCAACCTAACTTACTATGTTACTATGTAACTTTTAGTATAATGTAGAGGTAGACCTAGTTTAGGAGCATTATGGTGGAGACCTTCCAAAATGTCGTTACTTCGGATAATTAGAAATCTACTTTATTTTAAATAAGTCTCTGAAATAAATATACAGTAACATTCAACTTCAGGGGTAAAAGATATTCCAGCCCGCAATAACATGGTTAAACAGCAAGGCTTTCAGACAGTTGCTATACAGTAGCCTTTAAATATGACAGGTTGCCTTATTTATAGCACAGCTGCGCAGCACTAGGACACAGTGTACATCCTGGAGCCACCGAAAAGCTGCGGCACGGCTGCAAGGCACAAAACTGCCCAAATCACAAGCTTTTAATGTTTTCAAATTTGCGTTTCTGCTAGCTGCTATTTTTTTATGGGTAGGGTACAATTTAGGGTCAGGGCACACAGGCAGATTCGGGGAGATTAGTCGCCCAATGACAAATCTCCCCAAACTGCCTCCCCTGCCTTCCAGCCAGCTAAAATGTGAATCGCCGACGGGATGGCACTCGGAGGCAACTTTGGGTGACTTCGGAAAACGAATCGCTCCGGGCGACTAATCTCCCCGAATCTGCCTGTGTGCCCTGACCCTTACAATGACAATGACATTCAAAGTCAATTTGTAAATGATAAAGAAACATCATTTTTGTGTGTGTTTTTTTAAATATTCCTCAATGGTACTGCAGCACTCCTGCTTGCAGTTTAATTTGTAATCTGGTTGCAAGGCTCACTGGCCCTATCAACCTGGCCTTTTGTTTGAATATGGAAATAAAGGAATGAAAACAAAGTAGATAAATAAAAAGACATAACCTGTCTCAAAAAAATGAGCATGAAGGAGTAGCTGGAATACAGGGAGCCTCAGTTCAACGACAGGAGGGTTTTCTGCCCTACCTTAAAAGCAGCCCTACACGGAAGAACTTGCTATGTTCTCTTGTGATGTACCTTGATGAACAAGCACTTCTGTGTAAAATGGAGTGCAAAGTTTGCAGGCACACTTTACTGGAGAATTAACTGAGATGGAAGTGTGGTTATTTATTAAAATGAAATATAAATGCTTACAGCTGTTCATAAAGGATATTGCATGGGAGTGCTACGGCCTGACTTGATTTGGGATTCATAGCCCCACAGAAGCATTTAAAAGTTAACAGTCGCTAGTAAATAAACCTCAAGTTCAGAAATAGATTACATTTCTCCTTTGTGAAATGTTCAAATACAAATCGTCTTAACAACGTGAAATAAATGAAAGGAAAACACAGCAGCTGAATGGGCTGTAGGGCTATGTGCATTATGCTCGGCAACTACTATATCAAGTGATTCAGAAGGGTGGCTTTCTCTCAGCTTGTGTTTTCAATGATCTTCAGATAGATCAATGGCCTCCAATATGGATTCCATCTCCACAGTACTAGGTGCACTTACATTTATAACAATTTAAGATAAGCAAAGAAACAATTGTAACTATTTAAGATAAACTGGGGAAACTGTGACTAGCAGCTTAAAGGGCAATTCACTTTCATTAGCAAAACTGTAATAACGCATAAAAATCACAGAAATGAATTCAAACTTTCATAACCTGCCAAATTTTGTAAAATGAACTCGTTAATTAGTGGGTGTGGCCTTAAAAAAGGGGCATGGCAAATCTTTTTGTCCCTCTTTCTATTTCAAAAATGTTGGGAGGTATGCAGCAGTGCCATCAGGTGGGTATAAGGATAAGTATAAGGTATAAGGTATAAGGTGCCATAAGGAAACTAAAGGCACCATCCTTAAGTAATTTAAGCCTGACAGTATGAACAGCATGCTTCTCTTTCAGATGAATGGGATTCAGATGCTGTGGGGCAAAGGCTTATTAATCATTTCAGTTCCCACTAACAGAATTGTAAGGATCGACATTTCCCACGTGCTATCAACCAAAAGGCATAAACTGTCTCGTAGTTAAAAATATAATTTTCCCTAAAGCGTAATGCAAGCTAACTATGTCAAAACAATTTACAGGATTTGCAGGATTTCAATTCACATAGCCATAAAAAATATCATTGTATCATTAAGATGGTTTGCTGTCAAACTGGCCTGCGAGTGTATAGCTGTGGCCAGCACCATTCTGTGTATTTGTGAACGTTTTACCAGTGGCTCCAGTGCAGCCCATATATGGCATGGAAAGAGCAGTCTAGTAATCTCCAAGCTCTCTTTAACTGCTTGTTGAAAGTAGCTCTTTATTCGGTCTCTTTAGTTGGATGAAATACACATACCTATTCTTACTGACTGTGATTCTGGGAATTGTCGATCCAACTCTGTAGATCTAATTTTAGAAAACGACTGATTTTACATCACATCATCTTCACAGATATTCATCATCAAGCAAAATGCACTCACAAATAAAGTAATGGCAGGGCACTGGGGGGGGCAGGACATACTGTGGCACAGGTTTTACCCATAATGCTTTGGCCCCAGAGCATGTGGATTCTTGCAGCCCACAAATAATTTCAGAACAGAACCCAAGAAATTGACGAGTTGTACAAAGGTTGCATTAAAGGGTGCACAGGGGTATTAGTGCCATTGGACAATGTTAGCCTCAGATGGCATCGGTAACTTTAAGAACCAAATGTCCATTATTTTAAACAGAAATTCTACTCTTTTAAGTATATTAAGCACAACTGCCAACTCTACAGCAGTGATTCCATAAAAGAGTTGGGGTGACCCCGCTGATGGGTACCGGCTATGTTTTTTCAAGAACTTCATTATGATGAAAAATCGAATTGTAATTGATTTGTAAAAGCAACATCTGACCACCAAATTAACTTGCATTCCCTGTCCTTGTACTTTATTCATGTAATGGAAGGAACATCAGGGCATGCAATGTATCGTAGGGGCATAATAAGGTCTGTGGGCACAACAACCCAACAAGAACAAGGATACAAAGCACAACTGATCTGTACAAGTGCCTGGTGTTGGCAAATAAGCCCTGATTGGGTCTCCATATCCTATTTATGAACTCATCAGTAAAAATGAAGGTGACTATAGTGCCTGCTTCCATTCCTGTATGCACAGGGATTTACAGTCATTCAAAAGGAAAATCAACTTACTGAAGACTGAATGTTAGGGTGTGAACCCTCCTCAGGAGAAAAATAAGTTGAGCTTCCAGCCTCAGTATTTGCATTCTCCAGAATATACAATGCAGCCACATTTACTGAGAAAAAGTTTTACACCCTTTAGGTTGAATGACATAATTCCAGTCTCCAATTTCCATTAAAGCGAAAAAAGTCCTTCTTTACAAAAATGCTTCTGGCATCCACATGCTGCAATATGTCACTGATACTTGTGCCACTTATATCTTTTATCATTCAAAAACCAATTAGTAGCTAAAAAAAGACTTACAACAGTCAAGCTCACAGAACAGCACAATAATAACACAATAAATCTGTCTGTAGTTATCCCTGCCTTGCCCTAGAGCTAGGTGCTTTGTTACATTGAGTGCAACACTTATAGCAGTAACTGATACTACCGATAACCTCTGGATTTGACATGGACTGTGTAAGGTGTAAAACACAGAGCAGATGTTTAAAATGCTGCAGTATCTGTATGGGATGCTCTGCTGTGCTAGGCAATAGCCCCACACTGTTTTATGTGATGCTCTTCTTCCTCTAAACTGCAAAACAATAATTATATTTTTATATGGATTCCTGCAGTCTATTTTTATATTTATACATCAATACCTACTGGTTTTGCTCTGCAAGGAAAATTAACTAAATATAAGAATTCTTTCTTAACAGAGACAAGAACTAAACCATACAGCATCATGCATTCTTCTCTATAGATATAACAAAGATGCAGTATATAACGTGCGATCACCAAGTAGTACCTTTCAGAGAACCCATGGTGCTATCTAATACCCCACTAGGCAACAAGCCTAACTAGCCCCTCGTGCCAATGTTTGGAGTATTTCAAATAAGGCATATTACAATGTACTTAGGTTATTTTGCCATTTGTCTGGGAGTTTACCCTATGTTGAAAAAACAGTTGACGGTATGGTTGATTAGAGATTTAGAAGAGATAATATATACTGTATGTATAATCTGATGGTAAAGCCAGTTTTAATAGATTAACCGTAAAGGAAACTATACCCTCAAACAATGTAGGTCGCTATAAAAATATATTTCATAAAACAGCTCATATGTAAAACCCTGCTTCATATAAATAAACCATTTTCATAATAATATACTTTTTTAGTAGTGCCATTGAGTAATCATGAATTGAAAACTGCCATTTTAAAAAATAAGGGCCGCCCCTGGGATCGTATGATTCACGGTGCACACAAACATACCAAACAAACTATACATGTTAGGTCACATGAGCCAATTTACAGACAGAGTTACGACTATTGCTTCCAGGCTTCTTCCTGTTACAGTTAGAGCTGTAGTATTTCTGGTCAGGTGATCTCTGAGGCAGCACACAGACCATCACAAAATGGCGTTCAAGGCAAGAGATATAAAAGGGCAATATTTACTTAAATATATATACCAGTTTAATAAGATTTTTTAATATGCCACTTAATTTGTATTTAATTTGTACTTAATTAAGTATTCATTTTGGGGGTATCGTTTTCCTTTAAATTTTAAATACATATATGTTATTGAACTAAAGTTGTTATGGTGTTATATGGTAAGTGAAAACCTAAATCTGACATATAATCATAAAAATCTCACCAGGATGTTTAATCCAAATACTACAATACTTCATTATCTGTATCAAAATATTTTGCGGATATGGGACATACTGCTGATCAGTTAAAGTTTATGGTATTAGAAACAGTGGCTCCTTTAAAAAGAGGAGGCGACAGAGAATTGATGCTGAAGAGAAGGGAGGGGTGGTGGATCAATACACTTAAATCTTTACATCCACTGGTCTTAAATCGTGATTATGATCTGTTTTTGTATCTATGAATATATATATATATATATGTTAATGATCCACATCAAGGGTGATGCAAATTGTGATGTCATTTCCTTTCTATTGCCTAGAAAATGTGATACCTGTGCTGTGCTGGGATTCATTTTGGCTTGATAAAGGGCACGCAGATTGTCCGAATCGTCGCTGCTCTGTGATGTCATGAATTTTTAATATACTCTTTTGCAACAAACGAGTGCTGCTTCATCTTTTCTACTTTTGTGTATATGTATATATATATATACGTGTATATATATATATATATTGTCCAAACAGGTGAACGCACTTTTTCCGGATTTCAAATACATAAATGGGTGCGTAGGTCAAATCTTCCAATATAATAAAGCAAATGGACCTGCAATCGTGAAGAAATAGATGTGCTTTATTCAGGAAATGCATTGTGAATAAAGCACATCTATGTCTTCACGATTACTAAGGAGTGCGGGTCCATTTGCTTTATTATATATATATATATATATATATATATATATATATATATATATATATAAAACACTGCTTATTAAAAAATGAAAGGTTTTTAAAAAGCATTAAGGGAATCTGCCAAAACAACTGCATCTGGCACAGAATATAATTTTATTATTAGATTGCCGAAAGTAATACTACCGAGTGCTGTAAATGAGGTGTCTGTAATGATATGCTGCTTCTGTACAGTATCCCTCTGTGTCTTTTAAGCCTAGATGTGTTTATTACTGAGACTGTTCACCCTTCTGTCCCCCCTTTTTCCAAGTACAGATTCCTATTGCAAGTACAGGCTATTTTATTGGAGTAAAGCTTAGGCTAATGATAAAACTGTATGTCTCAAATGTAAAAATAATCAACACAAATGATGAGTTAATATATAAAGCAGCTGGGGGACATGTGGTAAAAGAAAGGCAAAGGCTGCTGTTTGGGAGCTTAGAATAAGATTTGAACAAACTGCTTTTCAATTCAAGTCTTAATGTTCCTTGTGTATTTGTTGTGTTTTTAAAATCCTTTTCACAAAGGACATACAAACACACCCAAACATGTATAAATCCTTTATCTTTACTTTGGTTATAGATTATTTATAGGTTTGATTTTTTCTTGAGTTACATACCAACATTTATAATATTTGGAAGGAAGCAAATTGGATTCATCATTGTGGGCCAATGTGGCTAAATTATATGATCTCTGGGTGGGTGCTGAATGAGAATTTTGAACTATCATTCTCTTATAATCCATGTTCATGCTAAAGCTAATCAACAAGGGTGGCAAGTCCCACTGGCATGTTAGCAGTATCATCTGCCAACTCAGATGGCCTTATGGGCAAGAGTCATGAGAATAATTGCTTAGTGGCCATATATGGTATGGGAGAGACTATGCTGTTCTTTAAGATCTGCTTGAATTGTCTGCACCGTGCCAATTATATGCGGGGGCTTCCTTATAGTATATAAGATAATAATCATGTAAAAGAGTCCAAAAATCCCCCGTGGATTTCTAACTGGCCAAATATCTAACTGGAGTCAAATATCCGTAGGGAGTGGGAAAAAGCAATTTATTCATTGCATGTATTTCCTCTGAGCCAGCCAAAACAAATCTTCTAAAACTAACAGTGTTTAAACATGAGAAATATCTTGCAGATTATTAGATTTTTTTAGGATCCAAAAAACTATACTCGAGAGGCATCTCTCAACTGCTAAAGGATGAGGTATTTAGCTATGTAATCATTTCATATTTTTTTTACATCTGGGGGCCCATTTACTAAAGCTGGCTATAGACGCACAGATCCTATCGTACGAATCGAGGATTCGTACGATTTTCGGATCGTGTGTGGAGAGTGCCGACATCTTTCGTCCCGCCGGAGCCCATTGCACATCGTAATCGGATTGTTTGGCCATACGGCCGAACGTTCAGATTACCCCCGAAATAGCTATGCTCGCTCGAGCGGATCTTTGCGTCTATGGCCACCTTAAGGGTCGAATTAAAAAACCATCGAATAGGCCGAATTCGACTTCGACTCGCATTGAAAATACTTCACAAATTCAACCATTCGAAAATCTAAGTACTGTCTCTTTAAAAAACTTCGATTTTGACACTTCGGCACCTTAAACTTGCCAAATTGCTATGTTAGCCTATGGGGACCTCAAAGTACGATCGTACGATCTTAAAAATCCTTCGACTTCGAATGTCGGACTACCCTATTAGATGGTCGAATTACGAAGTTTTTTTCACTTCGAAATTCGACCCTTGATAAATCTGCCCCTTACTGTAGCAATGCCTTAGAATGCCTGTTAGCTGTAACCAATACAACAATATTGCAGCCTACATATAAGGAAATGATTATTAGTGTCAGGCCTAGTGATTAACCGCTTGCCTGCCGAAGTTGTTGATTTTGCTGCATCACACATCACACATCCCTACACAGATAATGGACAGCTTACTATACACACTAAATATTCTCTATCAGCATAACATTGGAGCATGACATACTATATTGCTTACTTCAGAAAATACACTTTCCACTGGCTCAATGCAACTGCACCCGAGTGGTCATAAATATACTGCACTGTTCTACTGGCGCCAATTAAAAAGCCTTACTTCTGCCACTGCAAGACAATTGGCACTAGTATATTCAATGAAAGTATAGCATATAAAACAAAGATGTACAAGTGTTGTAGCAGCTCTTTTCAATGGGGTAATTTTTAGTGCTTATTTCACTTTAAAACCCAGAATTACAGAACCCTGCAGAAAGACTTTCCCAGAGACAACAACAATCAACATTTTATAGCAGTATATAAGGTGTAAGGGACTTTACAAAGTGAGTCAGGTTACATGTTTGCAAAAGCAATGTTAATGTTCATTCCTGTTAGCAGAGGATAGATTTACACCTTTAACAAGAATTCTGTAGTCACGCCAGCCAAATCTCATTGAACACACCACCACTTCACTGGCAAAAGGCAATGAAAGGAGAAATAAAAATGATTGACCAATGATTTTGAAAATGGCCATTGCCCCTTCACAAAAAGACCAAGATTTGTTAAGAGAAAGAAAAAATGGTACAGTATAGAGTTCTGGATGTTATTTAACAATGCCTAGCAGAATAAATAGTTATTAACTGCATTTCTTTCTCTTAGGGGGTTATTTATTAAAGTCTTATGCTTACAACTCAAAAAATTCTCAGACCTGCCTAGGTTGTATATAAGTCAGTGGGAGACGTCCCTATCCAATTTGGTAGTCTCTGTGGTCTGTGCTGGAATTAGCCCAAAAATCCGACTATTTCAGGCTTTTTAGGCAAAAATCTGAAAATTTCATGTTTTTCAGGAAAAAGCCAGAAATAATTGTACGATTTGGGAAAATTCTCCAAAAAAAATTGTACAATTAAGGTTTTTGCTCGATTATATCAAGTTTTCCCCCAATATGATGAAATCATGCTTTTTTGTTAAATAAATAAGGTCAAATAGTGGATTCAGGTTTTGTCCGGTAGACTGTCCCTTTCAGTTTGAAAAGACATGATGCATAGATGTCAGCATTCCCTTATTAAATCCAAGTCCTTATCTACATATCCTTATCAACTCTGCTCTGACAATACAGGAACCCTGAAGCCCATTCTTAAAAAGAATTCCTGAAATATGGCACTGTTCTTTATTGTTTTACATGCCTGCCTCTCTTAATTTGATTATATGTTTTGCAGCAGCGCTCTCTTTAAAAGAAAACATCAAGCAAAGGAACACAGAGGGAATCCCATGTCATTTATTGGATATTTCTAATGCACAAGTGTAGGCCTAGTCACAGGATTTATTGCAGAATTGTACTTACTGGATGTTTGGGTTAGGGCTGTTTGTTGGTCCTATACAAACATAGAAAAAAAAACAGAGATTATATTACAGACATGTAATGTCTTTCTACATATGAATATGAGATGCTGTCTGGCAAAGGGTGAATAATGCAATTACAGTGTAAGTCCAAATATAAAGTATGAGGATCAAATGCTGAAGGCAGAATAACTGATAATCCGTGTTTATTATGCATCCACACTTGAAAAAGGGCCCTTGTCGTCCGAAACATTACTGACTAACTGACTTACATAAATAGACATGCATTACTAGTTGTAGGCTGTGTATGCCTTGTAACTGAAACTTTATAAAAAATAAAAAGCATTTTATTGGTGAGCTGTGAGTGGGTAAAAGGCCGGGGCACAGCAAAAACAAAATACTGCCGTACTTTCCAAAAAATGTATTTTTACAATTTACAATTTTGGGAATTAATCTAAGAAGACAGGGCAACAATAAAATACCAATGGTACCAGTTGCAGAAATAAAGATCATGTACGCCTTTGTAATTCCTTCTTACTGGGCTGGTGAAGGGGCCGACAAGGTCAGTTATTGCCTGTGCATTGTAAAGTATAGTAAAGCTTACCAAGCCTGACAAAGAGGACTCCAGTGGCAGTAATGGTCTTTATTCCATTTGTGGCGACGCACTGATAATAGCCAGTGTCTGTGGTGTCCAGATCTTGTATCCGTAACCGTGAGCCATAGTCTGTTTTCCTGATGGTAATTCTCTTGGGCTCCTGAACCACAGGTGCATCATTCTTCAACCACTTTACATTGGGGAGTGGATTCCCTGACACTTTACAGTGGAGTGTTGCTGCCTGACCTTGTACAATTGTCATATTGTTCACGGGTTCTAGAAACGTCAAGAAGTATCCTGGGGGAGAAAAAGTAATTCAAAAGGGGTCAGATCACAGTTGGATGAGACAGGCCCCAGGGTGCAATTATGTACAGTACATCACTTCTGTAAAATGCCTTTCCTTTCAAAGCACACTACTGTCACAGACTGCTACACTTGATTTAAATCAATTCCCCTTTTTTTTCTGGGAAAGGTAAAAAAAATTCTGCCTACTGTAAATGGAACGAAGAAGAATAAGGCTAGAATTTAGCACATGGCCTGTTTCTATACCAATGAGAACAAATGATGGTTGATGCTTGACCTTTGTTCATCCCTGCTGCTCATTACAACCTCCAGCCTGCAGAGTTAGCTAATCATTTCCAGGGATGAGCAAACCTTTTCAAATATTGGATTACAATAAATAAAAAAAGCAAAAACATCAAATTCTTCTTATAAATGTAACCTGTAGACTGCAATGATACTTCAGTTAGGTTTCTAATGGCAAGTTCTTGTAAACGGGCATCTCTGTGACCCTCTGCCTTTGCAGGTCATTGTTAGTAATATTGCTCATTAATACAGAATTCCAGAGTAACATCAGATGAGCACATTGTCCCTGCATTCATATTAATACCATGAAATGCTTTCAGTGGTGCAGACTTAATGGTGCTATAAATAGGGCATGCTGTGGACCACAAATGTGCATGCAGAAATGTAATATGAAAATCCTTTTTTGTCATTGGAAAGTTTTATTATTCCAAAGAACCTTAAACACCCGACTAAAGTCCTAAAAATCCATGGAAACTCTGACATAGACAAAGGGTGTAAAAAAAAAATAAAAACGTGAAAGTGTCCGTGCTCCTTACATTCCCAAATGAGAACTGTTTTTAACATAATTTCCCATTATATATCCTACCTTTCCAAAGTTTGGAAGTACAGGGGGAGTGTGTAGGTGAATAGTGTGTGTGTCTATGTGCAAGCATATGTCTAGCAAAGGCTTTTGCCAGCTGAGATAAGAGAGGTGCAAAAAAAAGGGGGGGAAAACAGCAGTTTATTTGATTATTACTGTTCCACCAGACTTCAAAGTCCTGGGTAAACTTCACTGATGGTTTTGCCACTTGCCTCTCCCTAAGCCTAAATGCCAAGCTGTACAAATAAGGCTGGGACCAGAATTGCTTATGTTACTGAGAATACGTGCCTTATTTGTAATGGCTCGCTTTTAAATGCTTCTCGTGTGCTAATACACCTACAGTAGCTCTAAATATTTGCCTTCAAAAAACACATTACATTCTCTTAATTGAGATGTATAACATACGGCAGTGATCCCCAACCAGTAGCTCGTGAGCAACATGTTGCTCTCCAACTTCTTGGATGTTGATCCCGTTGACCTCAAAAGAGGTGCTAGTTTTTGAATTTTTGGCTTGGAGACAAGTTTTGGCTGCATAAAAACCAGATGCACTGCCAAATATAGCCTACATGTAGGTTGACAATCCACATAGGGGCTACTAAATGGCTAATCGTAGCCCTTATTTGGCACCCCAGGAACATTTTTTATGCTAGTGTTGCTCCCCAACTCCTTTTACTTCTGAATGTTGCTCACGGGTTCAAAAGGTTGGGGATCCCTGACATACGGTAACCTAAACAAATATATGCGCTGTTTTACATGACCATTGGTTGGAATTTGGTAATGGAATATAATGATTTTTTGTTGTTGCTTTTTTCCCCATCCCCAGACAGCATGCACACATTCCAAGACTTGACATTATATCAAAGCATTCCACTATATGCTGGTATATGCTCCTTTAATTGTAAAGAAACCAAACAATCTGTTTTATGCAAAGGGAGATCACATAATTATAACGTGCTGACAGGGGCAATGCAAAGAGTATGGTATATGTTTCCATTATTTTCCTGTAAATGCTCAGTTAAATATTTGTTTAGGCTTACTCTGCCTGGGAAACCTTCACATGATTAGGAGCAGGGGCGTAACTATAGAGGAAGCAGACCCTGCGGTTGCAGGGGGGCCCAGGAGTGTAGGGGGCCCAGTGAGACCCTAATTAATTAGCAATTTTAATATATCTTGGTAAAATAGGCCAACTTATAAATATTTTGGGGCCCTAAATTGAATTTGCTATGGGGCCCAGTAACAACTAGTTACGCCACTGATAAGGAGCTGCCATACTGTTGTCAGGTAACTGTAGACCTGATAACCAGATTATTATGACACCTGGATTAAATAAAATGTATTATATGATCACTTTTGAACACAATACTTTTCAGCATGGAAAAACTTAGGTTTGCTTAGCAAAGACATCTATGTCTTTTTTTATTTCAGAAGTGATTTAATTATTATAAAGTCTTTTTAATTCCCATGGAGTGTCAATCATTAGTGTTGCACCAGACTGTGACAAATTGTCTCCTATTTAAAAAGCTCCACTAGCAAGTGTTATTGGTTATACTAATGTGTGATCTGGATCCTTTCTGCAACACTTGCGTGTCACTTTAAAGTCCAGCCGGTATTCTATACATTGCAAGCCTAACTGTCAGATGAAGTGATTAGCTGCATGAGTATGCTTGCAATCAGCCACAATAGGCCTGCTGAGTCCCTAGTGCATGCTCACTCACTCACCCCTGCCTGCTTCAAGCTGGGCCTCTGTTCCTTTAAACCAACTGGAATGCAGCAAGCACTTTGTACTCTAGGAAGGGGGTTGCCACCCCTGAAATGTTATACAGAAGTCTGCAAATAAATGTTCTTGTCCTGATAATTTTCATATCAATGAAAGTGCTCCCTAATAAATGAAACATATATGAATGTATATCACCACTGAACTGGGGGTTATCTACTAAAACCCAACTTTTTTTCACTTTTTCATTAAAACAAGCTTGACCTAACTCCTACCCACGACTAATTTGCTAATAATTTTTCTCAATAAAATTGGTTTGAGAATTTTTTTTGTCCAGATTTTCGAACGAGAGCCACGAAGGCAAACATGTTCCTAAGGTAAAAGGGACCATTTGCCATTGACTTTTAAATGATTTTGACAGGTTTTAGCTGGAGTATTTTCAGAATCAAATTGTTAGCAGCTTCGGGGCATAATAAATCCCGAAAAAAAATCAAGGTTATTTCCCCCTTTAAAACTCGAATAGAAAAAGTTTTAGTAAATAACCCCCTATATTTTGTTCTTTAGGTACTGATATTCAGCATCTGTATATACAGGTAAAGATCGATTATCCGGAAACCCACTGAGAAGTTCTGAAAAACAGCACTACAATTCTGCATCATGTTCCTAACAAATAATTACAATTTCTGACAGATTTGCTTTTTCTATGTATTAATAAGGCAGTACCTTCCCGATTAATGGGAAATAACTCTGCATAAATTCATGTTGGTTGCAAAACACACCGATTGGAGTCAGGGTCGGACTGGGGCTACTTTCTCAGGGCCCCCTCTGGCCCCCACCCCTGCCTCAACCCACCATCCACCGCCCCGAACATGCACACGCACCTGAGAGGGAGGAACAGTGGACTTGGACAGGGAGTGGGTTTGGGCCAGCAAGGTCCCATGAGAGCCAGTGTTTTTTCCCAGTGTCCCGCCCAGTCCAAGTCCGACCCTGATTGGGGTGATTTAATTTTTATATGTTTCTTGCTAGACTTCCAAATTACAGAAGCACACTTAAAACAACATCCAGATATCAGATCCTGCACATTTAATACAGAGGGGAGAGGCTGGCACTGTAGGAATGAAGCAAAGCAAATGCTTTTGGAAAGCTTTAATTGCTCCTGTAAATCTGATTCCAATGCAAGAAGATTTAAAGCCTTCTACTTTTACTTGAAGAGGAAAAAAAACACGTAATAGATGCAATAAATAATAATCAAAGAAAATATGTCATACACACTCCGATCCTCTGAGTGCCATTATACTTTGACCCACAGTCACAAAAAACTGTTGTAATTCCCTTTAAAGAATATCTTAGAAACTGAGGTAATAAAACAGCAGTTCAGACAAGTAACAAAACCTGTATTATTCTGGCTTCAAACTGTGCCATTTGTATGTCTGTCCAACAGGCAGCCTGCACCAACCACAGTGCTCTGCGTTTTTTGCTTTCAGCCAGGACAGATTTATATGCCTGAAACTGTAAGAATAATTAAATCACACAGGACATATTTTTTTAAAAAAAAATCAAGTTGAAGTATTAGTGTAAACCTGCCAGGACTATATCTCAATAAAATGCCTATCATAATAATCTGGCTTGTATGAAAATCTGCTTTATGGGAGTGGATAAAATACATGTACAGATGTGATGGCTGCCTACATGCCTTCATAGGAATAACCTCCTGAAATGACCCGATTAGCTAACAACTGAGGAGTAAGCAATACTTTTTATATTGACTTTTACAGCTGGTCAAACATGGACAGGTTTGGGCGGTTTTGTCAAACAAGCAGATATGTGGCCACAAATAAGAAGAGCCAAACTAGCGCTTTTCTGGCAAGTGACCACATGCTCAGGAGGTCCCTGGCAGACAGTACAGCCAATGTTCTCATTCACTGATCTGATTGCTGATCTGATTACTTCATCACATAGATTATTTTATGTGTCTGGTTTAAACCTCTTTAGTTTCAAAATGATTTCTACTGAAAACCTTGTACTTATCATATCATCACTGTGTGTGTATGTGTAGCCATAAAACCCTACAGAGACCACATTACCAAATACAACTCCCTAAGTTTGTATATAGTATTTATAGTGAGCTATGCCAGTATAGGTATTGTAAAGGGTTCAGTTGCAGCTACACCGGAGTCCTACTACAAATAGAGCCTTATGCGCACAAGAATTAGCTCTTCCACTTATCCTATGGGATCTATTATTCAGAATCCTAGGGACCAGGGATTTTCTGGATTAAAAGTCTTTCCTTATTTTGGATCTCCATACTTTAAGTCTACTTAAAAATTACTGAAACATAAATAAAAGTAATATGATTGTATAGCCATATCGTTCATTATATCTTAGTTGGGATCAAGTACAAGGTACTGTTTTATTAATAAAGAGAAATTGCATATCTCCAACCTGTGTTTTTTTTCAGTTAATACAGTTTTGCTAATGAAGGTGAATTGCCTTTAAGCTATGAATCTAACATCTCCCAAGGGACCTGTTATCTTATATTGTTACAATTACTTATTTGCTTATCTCAAAATTGTTACAACAGTATCTAATCTGTAGTTGTGGCTGTTCTGGGCTCTCTGCCAAAAGCCAATTAAGTTATAAACATAGTTTCTTTTTCTGGCAGTTCAGTGCAGAGACAATCAGGACTTTCCAGTACAAATGAGGGACTGCGGGTTGCGCTGTCCCTCTGAAAACAGGACAGTTGGGAGGTATGAAATTGTTTTTTGAAATTTTAATTATTTGATTAAAATGAAGTCTATGGGGAAATTATTTTCCCATAATTTGGAACTTTCTGCATAAAGGGTTTCTGGATAACAGATCCCATACCTATATTGGGTATTGTACTGCTATGTAAAACTAAACTAAATGTATAGCCATTGTTACTTAAAGGGCACCTGTAGGCTAAATATATTATCCCAACCAAGTGCAGGCTAATAGAGCACACACTCTATTTGGAGGTAACAGTAATTTTTTTTTAATTGCCCCTATCCAGAATTAGGACACTCGCACCAGGCGGGAACTCCCGGTGCATGCAGCCATGTCAGTCAGAGCACATGCGCATAACGTGCTATACATATGTATGTGCAGCTTATATGATTCTTTATTGCAAAAAATCTTCTTCTGCCATTGCAAGAAGAACATTCGGGAAAACATTACTTAAAATCAGGGAAATGCACCCATTGAAATGCACTATAAATTGGTAGGACCACAAATAATAAATGTAAAATGTGGCGAAACTTAAAATCAGGGTATTGAAAATTGAGGTTTCACTGTTGCAAATTGTCCCTTATTTGTAGGAATAGCTTTAAAATATTTCTTTTTTGGAATACGTTATTTGGTAATGTTTCAGTTTTGTAATGCTGGCCAAGTATACAGAGGTATTTTGATATTATATAATTCCAGTGTAACCGGGCTTCAGTTACTACTGCCCTGGATGCAATTGCTACAGCACTAAAGGGTGCAAAGAAAGCACTTGTGTAACATGAGTCCGACAGGGTCTACTTTAAAAGTAAAAGCTCTTGTTACTGAAAGTGTATGGCAACAGTAGAGAACATAACTCTTTGAATCAATTATGTGGGTTATTTGTAAATAGACATGACTGAGTCGGTTTGTGGTATAACAAGAGCAGACTCATTAATAATACAACAGTATGCGGCATAAAAAATCCATTTTGAAATGTCACATTTGAAGCATTTTTCGCAATTACCAAATATAACTCAACGGTCCAATCTGTTTGACAGGAATTGTAAATACCAGGAACATAAAGCACATTTTAGAAAGGGGGGTGACTTTATTGACCTCCTTCCACTCTGTGGGGGCCCTGGCCATTAAATACAATTGTACATGACAGTATTCTTCCAGCATAATAATAACGTGTGCCTGAGAGATTCCATATTTCACTTTAGTTATCAAAGCACTAGAGGCTTAGACTAGTAACAACACACTGGCCTCTTTAGGGAAGGGTCACAGTAAAATGTCAGCCGAGCAGCAGAGAAAAAAAGCTGGCGTTTTGTGTAAATAATGGTTTGAATAAAACCTTCAGAGAGTTTTTTCCAGTAATGAAAACCATCAGTTAAAACAATACTACATACAAAAGGCAATTTGAAAAAAAAGTTTTCACAAAAAGATAAAATACTTAATCACATTCTCATTACGTTTGTCCTTTGAGTAGAGGTTATTCTGTAGAGAAAATCTTACTCAAAAGTTTATTTTTTAATAAATTCTTATCATCCATAGACTACACTGGGTCCAGAGGTCATCCTTTCTTGGTACCCTTGTCTTCCTTTGCAACAACAACATGTACCTAATTCTTGAGCTCCCCTATGTCATATCAGGGTTTAAGTAGTGACATGGGGCCTACTTAAGGTTCTTATTTCTTGGTAGCCATCTTGTTATCTCTTGCATAACAATAAAAAGCCCTAAATGTATAAAATTGTAACATATGCAGGACTCATAAAGCACTTGAACATTCAGTAAATAGTCCCCTTACCCCCTCCCCAATCTAATACTGCATTTCTGTCTTCTACACTATGAAGTTCAGTCAAAGAAAGGCACCCATCCAATACAAATAAAAAAAGATGTGCTTCTATTTATTCAACCAGGAGACTAAAAGCTTTTAGGCCAGTCATAAAACCAACTAACCATATCCACTAAATGAAAGTATTTTCCTTACAAGGTCATGGGTAGCAGAGAATGTCCAAACACTGGTAAATGTCTGGTACTATACTCATCTGCCATTATTCACAGCAGAAGAATGATACCTTTCTAGTGAACCCGGGAGGCTGCGTGGGTAATTAAGTTGCATAAAGTAAATGGGCAGACATTTAATGCACCATCTGTTTGTGAAGTGTACTTAAAATGCTTTGCCACTGGGCCAAAAATGGTATGAATTAAATTAGGCGGAAAAATTAGGGTATAATTTTAAACAGTTGCCACTTTCATTATGGTTATAGAAATGGTGGATAAAATGTTATGCAAATGAAAACAAATATTGCTTTCTACTCCAACATGCATCTACAATTACATACAATTAGGATTTTTATGTCTTCTTATGAATTCATTTCCTCTGTTGTAAGGACTAAGGGCTATGGTACCCAGGGCATATTCAGTGGTTTTCAGTCAGTGGATAAAGGCACAAATGCTCCAGTTGCAGCCTGTCATTTAGTTAAAGGGATCCTGTCATCGGAAAACATGTTTTTTTCAAAATGCATCAGTTAATAGTGCTACTCCAGCAGAATTCTGCACTGAAATCCATTTCTCAAAAGAGCTAACAGATTTTTTATATTCAATTTTGAAATCTGAAATGGGGCTAGACATTTTGTCAATTTCCCAGCTGCCCCCAGTCATGTGACTTGTGCCTGCACTTTAGGAGAGAAATGCTTTCTGGCAGGCTGCTGTTCTTCCTTCTCAATGTAACTGAAGGTGTCTCAGTGGGACATGGGTTTTTACTATTGAGTGTTGTTCTTAAATCTACCAGGCAGCTGTTATATTGTGTTAGGGAGCTGTTATCTGGTTACCTTCCATTGTTCTTTTGTTTGGCTGCTGGGGGGGAAAAAGGGAGGGGGTGATATCACTCCAACTTGCAGTACAGCAGTAAAGAGTGATTGAAGTTTATCAGAGCACAAGTCACATGACTTGGGGCAGCTGGGAAATTGACAATATGTCTAGCCCCATGTCAGATTTCAAACTTGAATATAAAAAAAATCTGTTTGCTCTTTTGAGAAATGGATTTCATTGCAGAATTCTGCTGGAGAATAGGGATGTAGCGAACGTCGGAAAAAAAGTTCGCGAACATATTCGCGAACTTGCGCAAAAATGCGAGCGGTTCGCGAACGGTTCGCGAACCCCATAGACTTCAATGGGAAGGCGAACTTTAACATCTAGAAAAGACATTTCTGGCCAGAAAAATGATTTTAAAGTTGTTTAAAGGGTGCAACGACCTGGACAGTGGCATGCCAGAGGGGGATCAAGGGCAAAAATGTATCTGAAAAATCTGCCTGTGTGTGCTTGGAAGAGATAGTGTAGGGGGAGAGCTGTTAGTGATTTCAGGGACAGATGATAGTAAGCTTGCTGGCTAGTAATCTGCTTGATACTGCTCTGTATTGGAGGGACAGAAGTCTGCAGGGATTTGAGGGACATTTTAGCTTAGGTAGCTTTGCTGGCTAGTAATCTACTGTTCTCTTTAAACAACTGCCATACGTTGACCTTGTAGGCATTGTTTGCCCAGTTTTTTTGGACGCAGCCACTGAAGCACAGTTGCCAGAAAAAATATGCCATATAAATGCTGAAAATAGTAATTTTTCGCCATACGTTGACCTTGTAGACATTGTTTGCCCAGTTTTTTTGGACGCAGCCACTGAAGCACAGTTGCCAGAAAAATTATGCCATATAAATGCTGAAAATATAAATTTTTTTGGTTGCAGCCACTGAAGCACAGAGGCCAGAAAAATTATGCCATATAAATGCAGAAAATATGCATTTTTTTGGTCGCAGCCACTGAAGCACAGTTGCCAGAAAAATTATGCCATATAAATGCTGAAAATATAAATTTTTTTGGTTGCAGCCACTGAAGCACAGAGGCCAGAAAAATTATGCCATATAAATGCAGAAAATATGCATTTTTTTGGTCGCAGCCACTGAAGCACAGTTGCCAGAAAAAATATGCCATATAAATGCTGAAAATAGTCATTTTTTGCCATATACGTTGAGTCAACGTATGGCAAAAAATTACTATTTTCAGCATTTATATGGCATATTTTTTCTGGCCTCTGTGCTTCAGTGGCTGCGGCCAAAAAAACTGGGCAAACAATGCCTACAAGGTCAACGTATACACTACTACAGCGGTGGATACGGATTACGTAAAATATATGAATGCTGCTTGAAAAAAGTGACTCCGGTGTTTTTTCTGGAGACGGTAATATTATGGATATTTAGACAGAATGGGAACAAGGTCACACAGCTCGATGGCGGGTTGAAGAAAACAGTGTGCAAATAATGCCTACAAGGCCAACGTATACACTACTACAGCGGTGGATACGGATTACGTAAAATATATTATGGCTGCTTGAAAAAAGTGACTCCGGTGTTTTTTCTGGAGACGGTAATATTATGGATATTTAGACAGAATGTGAACAAGGTCACACAGCTCGATGGCGGGTTGAAGAAAACAGTGTGCAAATAATGCCTACAGGGCAAATAATGCCTAAAAGGTCAACTTATACACTACTACAGCGGTAGTAAAATAAAAAAAAGTAAAATAAAAAAAAAATGAATATTAAAAAAAAAAAATTAAAGTTGGTGCTGCTGAACTACTAGGAGCAGCAGATTAGCACACCAGTCCCACTCCCCAACACTGCTAGACTAATAGCACTGGGCTCTTATAGTAGTAGTAGTAGTAGTAGTAGTAAAACAACAAAAAAATAAATAAAAGCAGTCCTTACAAGGACTACTGTTATTGCAGCAGTCAGCAGATGAGATCAGAAGCAGGACAGCTGCCCACTGCAGCTACATACAGAGCACTGCAGTAGAAGGTAGATTACTAGCCAGCAAAGCTACCTAAGCTTAAATGTCCCTCAAACCCCTGCAGACTTCTGTCCCTCCAATAACAGAGCAGTATCAAAACGATTACTAGCCAGCAAACTTTCAACTGTCCCTGAAATCACTAACAGGCAGCAGCTCTCTCCCTACACTATCTCTTCAGCACACACAGGCAGAGTGAAAAAACGCTGCAGGGCTTCGGTTTTTATAGGGAAGGGGAGTGGTCCAGGGGAGAGCTTCCTGATTGGCTGCCATGTACCTGCTGGTCTGGGGTGAGAGGGCAAAAAAAAGCGCCAACAATGGCGAACCCAAAATGGCGAACGTCGCGCGACGTTCGCGAACTTCCGGCGAGCGCGAACACCCGATGTTCGCGCGAACAAGTTCGCCGGCGAACAGTTCGCGACATCTCTACTGGAGAAGCACTATTAACTGATTCATTTTTAACTGAAATTTTTTTTCCCATGACAGTATCCCTTTAAAGGGGTTATTCACCTTTGCGTTAACTTCAGTTCAGCATTCCAATTAGCAAATATCAGCAATCTGGTTGCTAGTGCCAAATTACCCTAGCAACCATGCATAGATTTGAATGAGAATATGGAGTATTAATAGAGGAGGGTCGGAAAAAGAGGAGTTATAAAAAGTAGCAATAACAATAAATGTGTAGCTTTACAGAACATTTGTTTTTATACGGGGTCATTGCCCCTTTTGAAAACTAGAAAGAGTCAGGAGAAGAAGGCAAATAATTCATAAACTATAAAAAATAACTAAGACCAATTGAAAAGATGCTTAGAATTTGCCATTCTATAACATACTAAAAGTTAATCTTTAGGTGAACCACTCCTTTAAAGTGGTGGTTCACCTTTCAAACACTTTTTTCAGTTCAGTTGTTTTTTAGATTATTCCCCAGAAATAAAAACTTTACCATTATTTATTTTTTACTGTTTTTCCAAAATCTAAGTTTAAAGTTGAACTTTCGTGTCTCTGGTGTTTGAGTCTGGCAGCTCAGTAATTCAGGTGCAGACTCTCAACTGTTACAGTTTGCATTTAGTTGATACATTTCTCAGCAGCATGTCTGGAGTATTAGCAATTATTGTAACAATTATAACAGCTGACTGTAATGAAACCCAGAGATTCTGATCAGCAGGGACAAAGATAAGAAATGTATCAAGTAAATGTATCAATTTAGAACAGTTTACAGGGTCGGCGACCCCCCCTAGAGCTACTTTAGAAGGTGAAAAATGACACTTTACACTTCAATATTAGAAAAATGGTGACACATAGAAAATAGAAAGTTATTGGGAAAAGTTGTTATTTCTGGTGATCTATCTAAAAACAACATTTAACCCCTTTAAATGGAATCTTCCTGTCACGGTACCAGTTATTGGGGGTTTAGTCACAAAGCGCACATCTGAGTGTTTTCTGCCTATCGACTCTAGCGGCAGCATGGAGTATAATTTAACTTAAAGGAAAACTATACCCCCCCCCAAACAATGTAGGTCTCTATAAAAAGATATTGCATGAAACAGCTCATATGTAAAACCCTGCTTCATGTAAATAAACCATTTTCATAATAATATACTTTTCTAGTAGTATGTGCCATTGGGTAATCATAAATAGAAAATTGGCATTTTAAAAAATAACGGCCGCCCCCTGGGATCGTACAATTCACTGTGAACACAAGCATACCAACAACTCATACTTATTAGGTCACATGAGCCAATTTCTTTATCATTTCATATTATACTTTTAAAAAAAAAAAAAAATGGGCTGCAAGTTAGCAGCGGGGGAGGATCTAGCCCTCAGACAGAAACAGAGACTTCTACTTCAATTAATGCTATTATGCAGAGAGGCACAGAATCCCCTATACTATGACTGGAGGTAAACAAGTTAGGGACCGCCATATGGGGCTTACTTTGACGTGGTATGGTGGCTTTTCAACTTGATCATAACTTTGTAACTAAAAACCCCTTTCTTTGTGAACACATGCATTTGCATATATACTAAATTACTTAGACAGGGGCCCATGGAATGTGCACTGACCCATTTGGTTATGTCAGTAGCACTTTCCTTATACTTCTATACATTTCTACTTAGCAATGTGAGTGCTCCCACAACCCCCGTTTGTATTTGCACATAAGCCAATTAACAGACAGAGTTCTGTCTTTTGCTTCAACACTTCTTCCCATACACAGACCTATAAAAGCTGCTGACAGATCGAGTCGGCTGCTTATAAGCCTGTGTGTTAGGCTATCCGACGGGCTTCCCCGATCGATATCTGGCTGAAAGTTGATCTCGATCGGGCAGGGTAAAAAATCCCTTCGGATCTCGGCCACGTCTGTGCGTGTCCCGCGATCCGACCGCCCGTTTCGAATGCATTCTCATCCGATCATTGGGCCCTAGGGCCCACTATCGAATCAGCCCGATATCACCCACTTCAATGTGGGCATATTGGGGAGAGATCCGCTCGTTTGGCGATGTTGCGTCTATGGCCACCTTTAGAGTTGAAGTATTTCTGGTCAGGTGATCTCTGAGGCAGCACAGAGACAATCACGAAATGGTGATTCAAGGCAAGAGATGTAAAAGGGCAAGATTTACTTAAATATATATTCCAGTTTGATAAGATTCTTTAATATGCCACTTAATATGATGTAAACTATCTGTTGCTTAAGTGTTCATTTTGGAGGTATAGTTTTCCCTTAATGACAAGCATGGGTGCTTCTCTGCCAGCTGAGGAACTCCCAGTGAGCCACAGGCCTTAACTCTGAGTCTTAGAACCATCTTCCATTCCCATTTTCTGCATGTTTATTTATACTTCTCTAGGGCTTTCCTGTGTAGAGCAGAGGGGATTAGATATAGATTATGAAATAACAGAGGGTTTCCTTCTGGTCTAGTAACATAACCATCTGGATGTTTGCTTTTAATATTCTAACAACAGTAGGAGAGTAAAAGCTAAAATCCGATTGGTTGCTAAGGATTATTAGACTAGAGCAAGCTTTGACTCCTTGTCTTCAGGTATATAATATATCATTTCAGGTTGAGCAGTACATCAGCATGCACCATATTAGTCAATTTAAACAAAGAAGTCTTCATATTTGACTTGGTTTTTTAATGTTTCGTTTAATGTTTAAGTCATGTTGCTCCAAATAATAGACCACTTTTATGGAGAACCCAACATAACCAAGTTTTATTGAGTGTTATTCAGGAGTGATAATATCCTAGGGTAGGTGTGCAATCAAGACGCAAACCATTGTGCCAGCCACTAGGTGGCATTAAGCCATAACACAGATTCATTAACTATGCCCTGGAGTAAAAATCAGCTTTTCAAATATGGTCCTTTATCTTTTCACATTACCCTTCCTTATGTGATACATATACTGTACAGTGTGTAATACAGAAACCCCAAAACATGTGCAACAAACTTAAAGGGATACTGTCATGGGAAAAAAAAAAATCAAAATGAATCAGTTAATAGTGCTGCTCCAGCAGAATTCTGCCCTGAAATCCATTTCTCAAAAGAGCAAACAGATTTTTTCATACTCAATTTTGAAATCTAACATGGGGCTAGACATATTGTCAATTTCCCCGCTGCCCCAAGTCATGTGACTTGTGCTCTGATAAACTTCAATCACTCTTTACTGCTGTTCTGCAAGTTGGAGTGATATCACCCCCTCCCCCCCCCAGCAGCCAAACAAAAGAATAATGGGAAGGTAACCAGATAGCAGCTCCCTAACACAAGATAACAGCTGCCAGGTAGATCTAAGAACAGCATTCAATAGTAAAAACCCATGTCCCACTGAGACACATTCAGTTACATTGAGAAGTAAAAACAGCAGCCTGCCAGAAAGCATTTCTCTCCTAAAGTGCAGGCACAAGTCACATGACCAGGGGCAGCTGGGAAATTGACAAAATGTCTAGCCCCATGTCAGATTTAAAAATTGAATATAAAAAAATTTGTTTGCTCTTTTGAGAAATGGATTTCAGTGCAGAAGTCTGCTGGAGTAGCACTATTAACTGATGCGTTTTGAAAAAAAACATGTTTTCTGATGACAGGATCCCTTTAATGTGACACATGTTTAGTTTAACTTTGTTAGAATGGCAGTCAACCAACTTACCTGATGTGATAAGAGGAACATAGTGCTGACACCAAACTGGATTTCACAGAAAATCAGTAGTATAAATATATAAATCTGTTTTAATCCCTTCTAGTGTTGACAGAAATTAGTTTGCAATAGCAGTACTAAGACTTGGAGGTTCATTTTCAGTATCTTCTATGTGATACACCCTTCTACACACCTAGAGGCACATTTATCAAAGGTCAAATTTCGAATGTATGTGAGTTTTTCTAATAAATTCGAATATACTCGAAATTCGATTGGGAGGATATTTAAGAAAAAATCGAATGTTTAAAACTCGAACGAATATTACTGACCCGAAAACTCGAATCGAATTCGACTTTTTTCTCTGAAATAAAAAACTTGAATGTCAGGAAGGCTAATAAGATTTTCAAATTGGTCACTGGACCTGTCTCTTTGACTTATACATAAACTCAGCAGGTTTAAAGTGGCAAATAGTCAAATTATTCTCAGGGTTTAGGTTTGGATAATTCCCAATTCATATTTGAGAGTTTTGACTCAAAATTTTTTTTTTTTTAAAGGTCGAATTTCCATTTCGACCCTTAAAAAATCTGCCCCCTTATGTGAGCAGCAGTAAACAGATAAATGTTAGTTTTGTAGGGAATCATATGTGCTAATTCCTAAGGAATGGGATGTACCCCTTTCCCTTCAACCATTGTGACAATTGTATTTGCATTTTAGTATTTTCCCTGTGGTTAAGTCTGGCATAAGAAAACCATGTTTGCACCCTTGTTATACACATATATAAGCAGATATTGAGCAGTCAGTAAGCTGTATATGTAGCAGAAAACAATTGCATCCATGAGATACAAATTGTTGGTAATTGTTGAACTGCTGCTTCTGGTAATAAACCGTGACCCCCAGTGTATGTCACACCATTACTGCAGATAAATTGCCAACCCAAAGAAAACGTCCCCAAATACCACAGCATTTAGTGTTTTTAGAAATGCAGATGTGCAGATGTCACTCCTGTGAACAGTTGTGTCTCTGTTCTGTTTGTGTGCCTGGGGCCAGAAAGCTGAAGCAGCTGGAGCAGACATATGTTAATCTAACAAGTAAGGTTCCCTCCACAGCTGGAGACTTAAGTGCAAACTAGATGCTTGGAAGCTTGACTCTGACAGTGCCTTTGATGGAATCCCTCTGTGACTTTGATGGCACTTTCCCCACCAAAGGATGATAATCACAACAACAGAAGGTATCTGGCATTAGAGATGGAAATCCACTTAGGACATCACATTTTTTAAGTGATTGATGCTTCAGTTTCGCAGACTGCTGAATAAAAGCTCATCCTCAACTGTTGCCCTTTGGGTGCCCTGCTTGCACCCTCTCCAACTCCAAATAGCTACAGTAATTTATCAAGCTACTATTGAAACAATTACAAGAATACAATACATGCAATGGATAATGGATATCGTTCTTATGAGTGATGCGCATTTACTAAATGGTTGAAGTCAAAACAGCAAGCAATAGTGCTGCAGGCTTGGATTTGTTCATCATTGTATATCTGCCCTAATAACATCCACATACTGTATTAAGTGGTTTGACTGTCCTGTAATGCATTGCCAGAAAGGTAATTTACCTACGTTTGTGGTATCAGGATGACTATGGTAAATGGAGCAAATTAATTCATAGAAGATAGATACAATCACTGAAGGCAAGACTCCAGTTAATGACCTACCCAAGAAATATTTAACTGGATAATCAATTCAACCAACCAACCAGATAAAAATACATCCATCCACTTGTAAAAGTGCATTAGGGCTCTTACTCACTGGCGTTCTGACCTGAGCTCCCCTGCGTTCCGTCTTTTAGCGTTCAGCCGCAGGGGAGCGCAGGAATAGACGCATGTCATTATTTCAAATGGGGCTGTACTCACTCAGACGCGTGTAGGCGCCGAACGCAGGTTGAGACGCAACATGCTGCATTTTTCCTGCGTTCGGCGCCTACACGCGCCTGAGTGAGTACAGCCCCATTTGAAATAATGACATGCGTCTATTCCTGCGCTCCCCTGCGGCTGAACGCCAAAAAACGTAACGCAGGGAAGCGCAGGTCAGAACGCCAGTGAGTAAGAGCCATTAAACAGTACCAAGTTACTGCCACCTGGTAAATGATAACCCTCCCAATAATGAATTAAATTACCTCTAGGAGTTGCTCCAAGCCTGTCGTGGTTATCCATTTGTCCTAGTGGGTCATTCAAGTCTGCTAATTCCATTTCACCTTAAAAGAAAAACAGGTAAATTAAGTCTCATCATCTGTTAATTAGTGCATACCATTTAATGATATAGCAGTTTCTGCTCTCAATCATGATGCTATTTTGAGCTAAAACCTTGTAAACGCCTACTGAGAAATTTGCCAGGTTCAGAGGTTCTAGGATTCAGCTCACTGTTTGTTTTTTAAATAATCAGAAAACAAGAAATTTACTTTAGTGCCTGCAGTCTCTTATTTCCTAGTTGATGTCCCAACTGATCATGTGCATGGAAAGACCATTATGAATACTAAGCAATAAACAAATCATTCAGGGCTTGTAATGCTGCCTGAAGGCAAAAAACAAGAGCCCTTACTGATTTTTATGACCATTTGGCATGTACATTAACATATGCAAGAGAGGATGGCTCAGAGGCACTGTGAGAGGCCAAGGTTCAGTTCCTGGGTCAGATTCTAAAGGCCAAATTATTGTTAAAAAAAATGCTCACTGCCACATTTCTGAGCAATTATCACCTGACCCATGATTGCACCAGCAGGGTCAGTATTATAATCATTGTTAATGGATGCATATTTTCCTAAGAAATTGCATCAGCAGAAGCCAACTCGCAGCCAATTCATTTTTGACCATCACAAACTTCCAAGTCAGGCTGCCTCCCTCCCTCCTGAGAGATGTGAATGCAGCTTGCTCCTCATGGATTCATGCTGCACCAGACAGGGTCACACTATAACAATATTACTCAGAGACTGCCTCCATTTATGGTCATCTTGCTGATATACAGACATGTGAGCTAAACAGTCCTTATTGCACTTAAATAGATCCTGATCTATTGAAATAGATCTTAGTCTGGAGTTCCTGCTCAATAATACTGTATACAAGGGTCGTTTGTGCCAAAATGGTAAAGCATTTATGATGGCAGATTCATGATAACAACAACCCAGCATCAATTTATCTTCTAAAGGTTCTAAAGTGATTGCAAGAAATGTCTTTGATCATAATGTAACCAATGAATAACAATAGCCCATGTTAATTTACTGACAATATAAATGAATTAGAGGTTAGTAAATAAATGCAGATTTCATGCTAGGGAGTTCAGGCCATTGTTCTGCAGATGCACACTATCTTGCTTGGAATTCCTTGCACAACCTCATTAAAACACAGCCAGCCTGGTGTTGTTTCTTCTATTCAAATTCTAATATCTTTCTGTGTATCCATTTATTTCCTAATTGCAACCGAGCAAATGGTCTAAGGCTTTGCTTTTGGCCCGGCAAAGGGTTCTACTGTTACATAAGAACATTTGTAATCAATTTTATGATTGCTTTTTTTGGCAGGCTGCAAAATGTTTATTTTCACAATGTAATGGCACAGTACTTAGGAAAAAATGACTCGCTTGACTACAACTACAATGGTCATATTGTTCACTGATTCAAATAGTTCTAAGTGCTGCTATACAAATATATTCCCTGTGCCTGTGGATAGGCTCTCAATTTGCTGATATTCTATTTTAAAATAACTCATGCATGAGAGACAGGCTTTATTGAATTATACAGAATACTTTGATCATGAAGGTTTATCTGAAAATGCAGTGGGGGCTCAGTAAGGGGAACTATCGCAAATATAAAATGCACAGAATATTAGTTATATTTTCATTTCTACAATAAATGTTCTCTGTGAGCATTACTAATCTACAATTAGGCATGGTATTGATTATTCTTTAGTATACTATATATCACATTCTATAAATAAGTGTTACAGGGGAATAAAAATTGGTCACGATTTAAATGTTCTTTCATATGTGGATTTATCCTGTAGTCCTTCAAATGTTCCTGGTCTTTAACTTTAGTGTTATCAAAGCCAGAAGATTATGATTTATACAGGTATTTATAATTGATTATAAATGATTATTTATTAGAACTGCCTAATATTGTCCCCTATCAATAACATTGGCATCAGCCAGACCAGTTAAATAATGACCAATTGCCAACAATGAATATATAAAAACAGTGATTATTAATTAATAAAGAAAGCTCTATTATTAGATGAAATTACATTTTAATTTATCTCTGGAAGGCAGAAGATTATTTTTGTCATTCACAAATTCTCTAAATTGGGATCTCATTCTTAGACCTATTGTAATTCTACTGGTGATAAACAATGTGACAAAGATCTATTTTTTGGTGTTTAAATGTACACTTTCTAAAAAATCTCTTCTATTGGATCTGGTAGCTCAAATTGTAAAGGAACACACATTTAGAATCCATTATTCAGTCATCAAATGCGTCTTTCTTCAAAGAAAATTTGAGCCGACTGTGGTTTTACAGCAGAAGTAACGTTATCTTTATCTGATTGACCCCTTGGAACCCCTGGGCAGCACTAAAGAACCCCTGGCATAAATCTTCATTTCACAACACTTGAAGAGCGATCATGTCCATTCATTCCTTCCTCCATGGCATGTGTTTAGCTGTCTAATTTCCACAATGGAAACATGATGGCTTCACAAAAAACAATCTCAGCATCTATGCATTTTATTTGAGCTCCTTGGGTGACATTCACAGAATTACACTTGTCTCTTGCTTTTCACACAACTAGATTGCTATTTAAACACACACACAATGCATTTCCCATTTGATATTTATTAAATTAGTGTTGTAATTATAAAACATAGGGGGGCTTTTACCTGCCATCCTTGATAAAGGCAAGAAATGCTACCATTATATACACACACACACACACATATATATATATATATATATATATATATATATATATATATATATATATATATATATATAGTAACGAACAAGGGACACTCCTGCCTCTCAGGAATAAAATGCCCAGGTGCATGAACTCACATGACTCACCAAAAAGAGATCTATTTATTAGAATAGTCAAATCATGTTCAGATCCAGACTGGGATTTAAAATAGGCCCTGGCATTTCAAGTACACAGAGGCCCAAACATCCCCCTGCCAGTGACTATGGCAGGAGTGGCCATACTTTACTAATGCGAGGTCTACTTTTATTGATGTTGTCCCATTATGATCCACATCCATAAAAGCATTATTAGCATTCTGTTCCATGGAAAATAATATTAAATATTGATTTATGAGAAAATATATGTTGCTATATTTAACAAATAACTATTTCTTATGTAACCTTGACATAATAAATATCTGAATGAAAAGTATGAAACAGGAGGGTGTTTTTTGACAGTGTCTTGAGATCTACTGATCACCAGCTAAAGGTCTACTGGTAGATCCTGATCTACTTTTTGGGCACCCCTGGTTATGGCATCTTACAGTAGCCCATCGGTTTTGGTAATGTAAGCAGCCCAGCACACAACAATACATAGAATCATGATTGTGAGGGTGACCCATAAGTCCTAGGTAGATCCAAAAGGCAGGCCAATGGATAGCAGACCTAAGTAATTTTACAAACACTTCCTCCCTGTATGTTATTTTCTTTGGGGAGCAACAATTCAGATGAGTGATAGTCCCCAGCACTGGTCCACTGAGCACCCCATATAGCAGAATCACATTCAAGTGCACAAATCAGTCAAACATATTCAACTGGACTCACGCAGCTTTGATAATTGTGTTTATGCACAATTTTCTGACCATTCAGGAAAGTTTTGATAAATCACAAAATAGATTGAACTGCTGGAAATCCTTCAGGAGTCCCCAGGTTGATTTATAATATATCTGTTGATTTAATTTTTGAAATGAGTTCAACATAAAACAAAATATTATATTTGATAAATATGAAATTCCTGGACTAACAAGGCAAAATTCATAATAAATTTGTCCATAGTAACATAATCCTGAAAAAGCCCCCAAACTTTACTTCATGACCTTCTAATATTTTGCTTTATGAAGATTTACTTTGCTAACCCTCTAGGGATTTCCAGCCTTTGGTGCATGTTAGACAATGAGACCAGTGTACACTTTGATTCAAATGCCAATCTGATTACTTTGGCTCAGAGAGTAGCCAAACACTTTCATTTCTCAATGGGGTTCTTTCATTTCACTTTGCCTTAGGATTCCTAACAACCCATTGCTTGGCATTTTTGAGATGGCACTATATGGTAGCATTAATACCTTTGGTTACTTGCAATGTTCACTATACATATATATAATATATATATATATCATTATACTGTATTGCACACTGGGACTTTGAAATAAAGTGATAAAAAATCTAAATGTATACAAATACATTTTGATTTTTTCACTTTAATTTCCTTTAATGTCCCACTGTGCATCTATACACTATAATGCTGTTACATAAATCAGTAGATAGCACCTGGGCATTTGGCTACCATTTTTGATTGCACCACTCTCTGGACTATAAATATATATATATATATATATATATAAATATATATATTTATATATATATCTGGAACGTAAGATGCCGGCACTACACGTCTAAAAGTGTACGGTGCCTGGGTGCAGAGCTAAAAAATGGTATCTACAATAGCACAATGGAAGCTCGCACTCACAGGTCTTTCACCTTAAGACCTGTGAGTGTGAGCTTTCATTGTGCTATTATATATATATATATATATATATATATATATATATATATTTTTTTTTTTTGGCCTATATCCTATATATTATGTATCCCAGTTTAAAAACACTCAGAGGAAAAAATAGGTAAGGTAGATTGTTATAATATAAGAAGAGCATTATTATGGCTGCCAAGCTACAGTGATTTCATTGATATAAATTATGAATAACACAGAGAGAGCCCTGCAATTCACCTCTGTCAGTCTTATGATCTCTGGTGAACAGTTCACATTGTTTAGTTAATCTTCTAAATGCCTTAAATTCTTCCTCCAAAAACAACACTTTTTCTTTGCTCTTACAGGATGGCCACATATGTCTACACCAGGGTTGTGAAATTGTAAAACCAGCAAAGCACTTAAACTAATAAAAATGCTCAGTGACCCCAGACAAATACTCAAACCATGACAGCAGATACAGGACTATTTAACCAGACATTACGGGGTATATTTATATGTAAAAATATTTTATTGTGTAGAAGTTAGTTAAAAATAAAAAGTGTTTTTATAAAGTTTCATTGTTGTCTTTTTGCATGAATTAACACCATGTTTTCCAATCATAAAAATAATCCATTAAAAAGAGATATTTACAAAGGTTTATTTCTTTTCACTTTAGACAAATGCCATAGATAGCACCATTATTTTACACCAATTCAGACCTGGTACAACCTGTTGAAGTCAAAGGGACAAATCAAGATGAAAAAAATTTCTTACATGAAAAGTCGCATAAAATGCTGCTTAGAAAGCAATTTTTTTACTGTTTTCACTCGGATACACATTGGCATAAAAAAGTACGCAACTATATAAATGTGCATTGGTTTTGCATAGTATACTGTTCCATTAATGTGGTGATTTGTGGTGTTTATTTCAGCAAAATTGCCCATAAGCCATACCTTTTGTATGCATCAATAGCAGTCACCAGCAGTGCTAAAGAAACAGACGCAACACTGAGGGGCCCATTTACTAGGGGTCAAAGTGAATTTTCAAATTCAAAAACTTCAAATTTCGAAGTAATTTTTGGGTACTTCGACCATCGAATAGGTCAAAATTCGATTAGAATTGAAAAAACTTCACAAATTCGACCATTCGAAAAATTAAGTACTGTCTCTTTAAAAAACTTTGACACTTCGCCACCTTAAACCTGCCGAATTGATGTTTAGCCTATGGGGGAACCTCCTATGACCTATATGAGCCGTTGGCTAAGTTTTGAGAAGTCGAAGGTTTTTGTAAAATCGTACGAGCGTACAATTAAATCGTATGAATCGAACAATTCGAAGGATTTCATTGTGCGATCAAACTATTTTAATTTTTAGGAAAAAGCTTTTTCACTACGAAATTTGACCCTTGATAAATCTGCCCCTAAGAGTGCTGGCCACTAATGTAATAGATCGTCAGGTTTGATTTTCCCCTGTGATCAAGGACCATACTGGTTATTTGATGTTGTCCTCGTACCTGTCTGCAACCTCACCAAATGAGCAGATGTTATAGTGTATGGCCACCTTAGGCTAAACATTCAGTGGTAGATGTAATATCTAGGGGCAGGGGCATTATTGGATTGATTTGAAGTTAACACTAACCCCCATATGTAATAAATGGCATTACATTTGACCAGGCTTAGTAAAGGTGACCATAGACGTAACAATTATGATCTTTCTTGGGAAATATCTTTCCAAGGAAGATATTTTGTTTCAATACACACTTGTAGAGCTGAATCCTCAGATATACAGGTAGAAACAATAGAATTCTACCTGTATCTGACGTTTCAGCACTAACAATGGCCGATGTTTGGTTACCTTTAACGCCACCCAATCAAAATTTTACCGTCCTGCCCGATCGACGAGCCGAACGTTATCCAAGTCTTCTGCCTATATTGGTCGGCTTGTTTCCCACCATACACGCACCAAATATTGTACGAAAATTAGTTTTGTACAATATTATCTGTGCGTCTATGTCTATCTTAACTAATAGCAACCAGTAAGATATTTCCTATCATTCCCTCCTTTGATTGAGAACTAGGGATGCACCGAATACAGGATTCGGTTCGGGATTCGGCCTTTTGCAGCAGGATTCAGATTCAGCCGAATCCTCCTGCCTGACTTTTTGTCACAAAACAAGGAAGTAAAAAATGTTTTCCCCTTCCTACCCCTAATTTGCATGTGCAAATTAGGATTCGGTTCGGTATTCGGCCGAATCTTTCACGAAGGATTCGGGGGTTCAGCCGAATCCAGAATAGTGGAATCGGTGGATCCCTATTGAGAACATGCATTTTGAAGATTGGATAATTACTGGATTTATTTGGAAAGCTCCAGAACTTTGCCAACACTGCATTTGTGCTCCTTTATGACATTTTTATTGTTAATTCACACCTCAAGTTCCAGGGCACTTGTGCTCAAGGGAAATATAGGAATTTAGTAGAGTAACTTAATCTACAGGAAAACCCTTCTTGGGCCAACAATGTAAATCTAAAGTGATGCATATATCAGGGCTTAAATTCCTTTAAAGGGACACGAAAGGCAGACATACACAAGCTGAATGAGCATATTGAGTGGATCAACTACTGGGCCAAATGTTGGGGCATTAGCTGTTTTAAATTAGCTTTAACCCGTTCATACAGGCAAAAGTACTTCTTACTTCTGGATCTGCTGATGCTTTATGTATGGTGTTGTGAAAGTTCAACACATACATAACAAGAAAGGAGACTTTCCATCTTTATGGGCATAACAATAGGGCAGCAGGCCCTGCTCTGCTGGGCTGGTGGAGATGCAGCAGTGTAGAGGAGTGGGGACAGTTTTTATTTATATGTCATCTTATACAATATTTGGTATAAGGGCAGTAGTAAAGTCAAACTGGGCAAACTGTAGATGCTATAACTGCACAGCATACTGCCACATCCTCTATGCTTTACTAACCCTGCCTTGCAGATCAAACGGCTACCAACATAAATGGCTACCCGTTCACTTGTTAATATCCCTTGAACAGGCCCACTAAATATTATTGCTGTAAAACTGCATATCCTGTGCTGTTGTTCAATAGCCCAGAAAGCCAGAAATGGAAACATATATATTCCCAAACATAAAATCTTTATGCGTTCAATTATCCAGAGTCTATTCAGAAGTGCAGTCTGTGGTTTTCATTATCCCTTAGCAAATGTTTGCAGAGGTATCACTTACACATGTTTGCTTCAGATGCACTCATGCAAGAAAGAGGCAAAGAATAGCGCATATATGGGGGAATGTAAAAAAAAAAGTCGGTACCAGAAAAATATTTGCAAAAAGTTATGCGCGAATTTATTATATAGCCTTTGCGAACCCGGAAACTGTTTATCGACCACTTCCGACAGTGGAAGAAGGTTTGCAAATTTTATAGTTAGTGCCAGTGTGCAGTGAATGTAATAAAACTTCTTACATACCTCCCAACATTTTGGAAGTAAAAAGAGGGACAAAAATCTTTTTCGCACGTAGAGCAGAAATTTTTGACCATGCCCCTTTCTGTGGCCACACCCCCTAATTACCATGTTCATTTTACAAAGTTTGGCAGGTTATGAAAGTTTGAAAATATTTCTCCTTATTTAAACTGTTTTTTTCGTGTCTCAAAATTGTTACAAAGTATCTTATTTGCACCTGTTAGCTGTTCTGGGCTCTCTGCTAAAAGCCAATTAAGTGAGAAACTTTGTTTCTTTTTCGGGCTGTCAGTGCAAAATAGGGACTTTCCAGTACAAATGAGGGACTGCAGGTTGAGCTGTCAAAAGAGGGACTGTCCCTCCAAAAAAAGGACAGTTGGGAGGTATGTTTTTACTGAAAAAGTTATGTTTGATCCGAAAGATTACGACACCTTCAAGCACTTCTTAAAAGTGGGCAATGTGCAATTAAAATTTGCCGTGTAATAACAGTTTAAGGAAGAATATTACATTGTGAAAATAGACATCTAACAGCACCCACTGCTCTGAAAAGAGCAGGTAAGTGTATGCTCTCCCGTTAATTATGGTTTGTATCACCGGATATCCAGTATATCAGATATCAGATCTGATGCCAAATTGCACAGCAGTTGATCCGATTCTGTACATAGTGAGAAAAGGGCCTTTTCAACATGAGACCTGCACACATTTTTATTTTTTGCCTATATATATATATATATATATATATATATATATATATATATATATATATATATATATATATATATATATATATATATATATATATATATATAAGCAAGTCCAAAAACTGGAGCACACTTTTCTATTAAGGCAACTGCCCAGGTGCTGGTTAAATTACTAACTTGTACATATCTCCACAAAAACCGCACACATAGGACTTGTTAGTGCAAAAAAAAAAATTGAAAAAATGTTTTATTCCGACGTTTCGTTTCACATACAGGAACCTTCCTCAGGTGGGGTACCCCACCTGAGGAAGGTTCCTGTATGTGAACCGAAACGTCGGAATAAAACATTTTTTCAATTTTTTTTTTTTTGCACTAACAAGTCCTATGTGTGCGGTTTTTGTGGAGATATATATATATATATATATATATATATAACAGTTGTATAGAACCAAGTCTGCTTTTTAGTCTTTATACAACATCATATTCTGCAAAGCAAGCAGCTATATTATGTATGAATATTAGTAACATTTCTTCCAATTAGAAGCCAGGTGTAATTATTGCCTATGACTAACTATTATGCCTAGTTTGCCTAATTTCTCTTTAAATGAAAGGAAACAGATCTGAGTGCTTCTATGCAGATGTAAATTCTTATCTGAATCCATATAGATTATGGATGGAAGATCTGCCAAGTGAACAATGAGCTAATGTTATTACAGCAGCACTGGCACTAAGTCATCATTTATTCATCAACTTTAATCCCAGACAACAGCATTCAGCCAGAGACTGGCTCCCAAAACAAAACAATGTTGCACCCCCCCCTTCATATGGAAAGATACTGCATATAGTTTGGGGGGCAGTATTGGGTCTAACCCTGCTGTTTTTGTTTCACCCTTGCACTTAGCCTGATCAAATAAGATGACTCAACGGAGGTCTTTAGTCTTACGATAGTGACAGGCAGCATTTCATCCAAGATGTATACCACAGTGACAGGTGTACCCATGGCTACTTATTCAATGCAGGATACACTGTGAATAGAGCATATTTGCCGTTTTCTGCACTTAACACTAGATTTTAAATGAACCCTTTGGTCTGAATGCTTATGCTACCTTGGGGGGGGGGGGCGGAGAGACTTTTCACCATCCTCTGACCATCCCAGAACTGAAACAGAATTTGTACCAGTTATTATATTATGCTCTATTGGCAAAATCACAAATTGGATAAAAATCCCAAATAATAAAATCCTTTGGAATTTACAATAGTATTTTACAACTGCAAAATACTTTTTTTATTCTTATTTTTGTGAGTTGGTATTCCATACTCTATGCCCTTTGCATACCTGTAACTGTGTGCTGCAGCCCTGAAATTTTAAATATTAATAATAATACAAAATGCGACGTAACTACAGAAAGACAATTTGAGAATGACTTTTGTGATGTTAGCTAATCCTTTAGTAAAAAGCAAGTTCAGTGTTGGTTTTGAAAAGGGAAAGCCTTTGTTTGATCATCTGTAACATAAAAAGGAACGCTTCACTAGAAACAAAGGTGCGTGTTTAAACAAGTGTAATCCTTTCTATCTACAGAAGCACAGCCACTTGTTCCAGTATGTGGCAGATAGATGTATCCATTGTTTGAATCAACCCCACAGACAAAATGGAGAGTTTTCCAAGACATATATATATCTTATCTATATCTTTTATTAGTTGGATCTTTGCCGAGACCCACAAGTATCACAGAGCAGCTGTGGATGGCACCAGTTTGTGTCCCATTATGCATTGCTGATGACAGTTATGCTCCCATTCACCTCTGAGTAATTATGCAGTTCAACATTAGACTTAGAGGTGCAAATAACAATAAAAGGTCATAAACCTAGTATTTATATAGTGTAGGTTTGGAAAACTGATTAATGATATAACACACAAAATGTAATTTCCACTATGATTACCAAGATTTTTTAAAAAGGAGGTAGGTAGGAAAAGTGAGGTGTGATCACCAAAATTAAGCAAAATCCTGCTTGAAAACTCTCCGTAGCCTAGACAGGGTCTTTTTTACACCAAACATCTGTTTCTGATGGTAATAAAAAAACATATATTTAAACTATGGCAATATAAGTCCATATGCTGACTTCTCACAGTGCTAAACACTCTTTTACATAAAGTGCTAGCAGAGAAGCCAGCCACCTCATAAATAAAAGTACTTAGGAGGCACAAATTACTCAACCTTTTTAAAACTCAAGATGTCCCAAAATTAATAATGTGATGGCAAACAAGCCATCTTAAGCAGAACAAATAAATCTGAGCACTATGTGAAATGCAATAAAAAAATTTTGTTTTGCCAAGCTAGTGACACATTTCTATCAAACTGCATCATCCTGAAATAATAAAAAAAGGGGCAAACAAGAAAAGAAATAGTGTCTGGGGCAGGAAAAGTCACTAAAACATTATCATGATTTTGTACTTGAATTGTCACAAAACAAAACTGAGAGCAGTTTGGCTTCATGGAACCGTTGCCCCGTCTTTGGCCCTGCAGTTGTTAATGAAGCACCGTTTCCAGCACCCACGAAGCACCAAAGGCCACAAGTTCAATAACATAAGGTGTAGTTGGAATGTAAAGGTGGCAATACTTGAGTAAATCTGCTCATTTGGTGATGTTGGCAAACAAGCAGATCATGCAACCTAGGGCCCAATTATAGCTTCCAACATTTGACCCGATGTCTGGGTTATCACTGCATCATAAAATAATTATTTTTCTGGTGCTTTTTTTTTGATTTTCAAGTCCCCGGCAGTTTTTTATTACCATGCACAAGTCCTTTCCCATCTATTCAGCTTCATGCCAGCAAAACTAAGTAAAACCCACACTGGTCATGTCCATTAACAGTACATGTAAACCCATTAGCCAACCAGGAAAAGTATTCGAATAAATCATGTTCCTGAGTTAAATTCTGACAGGTATCCTGGATATGTTACATATAGGGATTCACCGAATTCACTATTTTGGATTCGGCCAAACCCCTGAATCCGAATCATAATTTGCATATGCATACGCAAGTTAGGGGTGGGAAGGGGGAAACATTTTTTACTTCCTTGTTTTGTGACAAAAAGTCACACAATTTCCCTCCCCATCCCTAATTTGCATATGCAAATTAGGATCCGGTTCGGCCGGGCAGAAGGATTCGGCCGAATCCTGCTGAAAAAGGCGAATCCTGGCCGAATCCAGAAACGAATCCTGGACTCGGTGCATTCCTAGTTACATATAGCACTAGAGTGAGGAAACTACTAGTCCCACTTTTAGTTATGGAATGGTTGACACACAGACACCTTTATTTAAAATTATATATATATATATATATTTTTTTTTTTTACCATGTGGTGTATTACATATGTCTAATGCCTGTAACTGACAGAACTATCCAATTTTATCTTGGCAATAGGACAAAATACACATCTATAAAATGGTGGTCTCTCTGTAGCTTGCACCGTTTATGTTATTCAGTCTGCTAGGACCTACAAATTTCAGCTGCTGACATTTTGTGCATAACACAAACGTTCAGCTCTTAAGGACTATTTTACTTGTTAACGTCTATTTAGAATCTCAGTAAGAGAGTGGTATTTAGATTAGGCATTTAAACAGTGAATGGATTGTTACTGGTATTCTGCTTTTGGTTATGGGTAGGAGAGACATTTCATCCACAGCAAGAAGGAGCTATCTGAGGTCTCAACTCAAATAAACAATACAAGCAAAAGAGCCGAGTTTGCAAAAAAAAAAAATTCAAAAAATCAGAGGGGGATGCGAGAGATTTCTGCAAGTATATACAGTAGATTAGATTATAAAGATGACAGCAGTGGAATTGGAAATGCTACTATTTTCTTATGAAAGAAGAACATGTGCTTAATACTTCACAAGATAAAGAGTCTTGGGGGAAAATTTATCAAAGAGTGAAGTTCTGCCACTAGAGTGAAATTCCGCAGCTCTCAATTCATTTCTATGGGATTTTGAAAGGCGTATTTATCAATGGGTGAAGTGAAAGTCCACCCTTTGATAAATATGCCTATAAAAATCCCATCGAAATGAATGGAGAGTGGCAGAATTTCACTCTAGTAGCAGAACTTCACTATTAACTTCACTCTTTTATAAATATACCCCTAGATGTCTTAATCTCATAGTAAAGTGTATGTCCCTATTATGTACTTTGGCTGATTGATATGTTCCTAGTAGAACGCTCACTAATGGAACATTATCAATAGCTGTTATTGATTCATTCTACTGTCCCTGATGTGATCATCCTGTAACATTCCTCAGCTGCCTGCAAGCTGGAACTCAAGGCATCTGGCTTGCAATTCAGGGTAATTTGCATGTCTCCGACCCATGATGCCTTATGGGAGAATTAATGCTCTCATTTTGGTATTTAGGTGACATGAGACAAGTAAATACATTCTGGTTTCAGAAGGCTTCACTTTGCATGTAATTGCTTGTGAATGTCTTTTTTTTAGTATAGCTGTTTTACATAGAATCCTATCAAGAACAGTTTCCCACCCTCTATGATGGGGACAGTAATAAACAGATGATAAACAGATATAGATAGATAGATAGATAGATAGATAGATAGATAGATAGAATAAAAAAGAAAATTACTATAATTCAATCCTTTTGAAAAACAATGGGTTTAGGAATCCAGAATTCTGTTTAAATAAATCTGGGGAGGGAAGAAAATGGTGTGTTCGTGACAAAATACACATAAAGCAATAAAAACTCATAATCTGGAAAATAGAATTTGAGGTGTTTTAACACTAGGGATCAGGGGCCAATAAAAAAAAGTCAAAGAATAACAAAAGTTAGTATAGGGGAAAACAGCAGGAATATGGAACAGCTGCACAACCTCCCTCTCCTGTTACAAAAAGAATGATGAAGTATGGCGAGTATGTTATCTCTAAGGATATTGTGAGCAAAGTCAAATTGCCTGCCAAACTGTACAGCACAGGAGGTAACATCCCATCTTAAGTTTTTCCCAGTCATCACAGATATTTACCAGTGGGTGATTTATCATATTCAGTCTTTCTTAAAAGTCTTCTTAAAGGAAACATTCATTTTTTATTTGACTTGAAATACTAAAATACCCTCACATACATTTGACTTTATTCATCACTGCGTTTTTAAACAGAGTGTTTATTTATTCACTTATTATAAACAAGGAGGCCCCAAAGATTAGGCCTACAGGGATTTGTCAAGTTCTTCCATTCAGTTCATCATGCCTTTTCAGCATAATATCAAGGCAAACTATTACTATTTAAAGGGAAAAGCAGGTTATATAAGGAATTCCTGATCTCTAAAATGCAATGTAATAGGGTGGATCTCATGGTTTATGCCTACTGAGGCATTCACATGCTGAAGAACAGTTTTTTTTGGGTTCTCTGTACTGAAACAACAATAATTCAATTATTCATTATCATAACATGTCTGTTTAGGTTTTAATTAGGTAAACTTGCACCCCTGTTACAGTAGTGAAAATATCGAGCACTCTGGCCTGTATCTGTTTTGCTGTGGTTCATAGATAAAGCTGGCCACCATCACAGGCCTATACTTCTATATTTGCCAGCCTAATTGTACGTTTCTGATGTACTATCTGATGCGATAACAGGCCGACCCGATCATGGGCCCTAGGGCCCAATGATTGGATCACAACAAGGAGAATAGGATTGAGGCATGCATTAACGAACCAATGTGGTCCTCGATCCGGCAGGATCTTTAAACCTATAATAATAATAATATAATAATAACAGAATAATCATATATAAAACTAAACAATCTATCTATGTAAATTGTGTCTCAAAGGTATCACTATCCCACAACATTATCCGTTTCCTGAAACATGTACAACATTAGCAATACAGAATAATACAAATAAGAGCAGTTTCCATGTTTCTCCTTAAATCACTGCAGCAGAAGTTAATGTGCTTCTAATAAATGTATTATGTGCCCTGAAATCAGAAATAGGGTAAACAAAGAACAAGCCATTCATCTCTTTTAGTTAATACAATGTTTCAAAGATAATTAGAACAGCTATTTTCTCACATTCATTTACGACTTTGACGGATAATGTTAATTTACTAGTTGGGGTCAAAGAATGAACTTTACAATTCTGCACAATTTATTAAGCATTTCCTTTTCTGCTTTGCCAAATTTGAGATCACTGCATCCAAAAGCTCTTTTTTTCCCTTTTAAAATACATGTTTGTTTATGTAGTTTCTGCCAATGTAAATCAGTTTAACTCATGGCAGTATTAAGGAGGGTAATTTACTCAGGCACACTCAGGCTCTGACATGGCTCCAAGAATTTAAACCCAGTTAACCTGTTCATGTTAGCCCTTTATTTTTTTCCAAAGTTTAACAAAAAACTATTAAAAAGGCTGCCCGTGATGACTTACTATACTGCCAAACTTGGACTGAAAATGCTTAAATCTATGTCTAATAGAGTGAAGTTAGAGATCACCATAGTCCTCTCAACAGAAAATCCGCCACTCTCCAATCATTTCTATGGGATTTTTAAAAGAGTATTTATCAATGGGTGAAAGTGAAATTTCACCCTTTGATAAATATGCCTTTCAAAATGTCATAGAAATGAATGGAGAGTGGCAGAATTTAAATCTAGAGGATTTTGGTGATCTCTAACTTCACTCTTTGGTAAACATATACCCCATGGTTTCTTTAAAAATGTGTTCTGGTTTAAAATATATAAGTCCTTAAACTATTGAAATACATAATCCTTAAACAATTCAAACGCATTGTCCTTTAACTATATAGACACTTTATAGACATCATTAATCTCATTCTCCATATTCTGAGCAGACATTCATATTAGAAATGTGGATATACAGGCGTTCTTCACTTTTGCTTTTGAAAAGTCCCACCATTCATAAGAGAACAGTTTTTATATGTATAAACATTCTGGGACACAGAGTACCTTGATAGGGTATATGTTGTATCTAAACTGGCTGTCTATATTAGACAGATGACTGCATAGTCCTGTAGCAACTTGCAAGACATTGCTTGGCGTGTTTACATTAAAGCAAAACACTGGGCCATGGCATGGTCCATTCTTACATGTATAATTACTTTCATATGTTTGTAATTACTTTGGTCAGTGGCTGCTTTGGCAGGAAAAATAATGAGTGCCTGCTAAATGGCAGCTTCAATACAACATTCTTTGGCGCCCAATGAAGAACCAGTTTTTATATGGTTAATAACAAAGTGGCTAAACATTATGCTCCAATATATCATCCAGCAAGTTAATGGGAAAGCAGAAAGGTTGGCCTCAGCTGCTTTCTTTTTTAGGACTTAACCACCCTTCATCATGGGAAGGCACTAGGCCTGGGCATTGCACACTGTGTTTGAAGCTTCTGACAAACAGCAGATGCTAGAAGCAGAATAGGCGAATTATAGAACAACCACATCTGTTTCTAACCGGGCCAGAGAGCATGCAGACGTTGAGGAATCAATACGGGAAGCTCTGTGCACCTATACCCCAAGTGGCACAATTATTTACATTGCTCTGATTAGCACCGCATACTGCTACTCTGAGTCTTCTAATTTCACAAGTTCTACTATAGTCATTTCATCCTAGAGTTCCCCCAATTTATCCAACTGTATGTTATGCATATGTGAAAATTTGTTTGAGAATGTGTTGTTAATGGGTCTCTTTAATGAAGCCCAATGTTGAAAAACTATATGGCTGGGGTTACAAGTCCCAGTTACATCCTGACCAAAGTGCTATTAAAACGACAACTTGTCCAAAATGCACTGCGAGAATATGACTTGAGGCCACATGAAGGCACCTGCATGGACTTCTATGAAGATCTCAAATAAACAGTAATATTATAAAGCAATTTTAATGATAAAGGTTCCAAACAGGTTTTCATCTTTGAACTTCCTGAAGGGAACAACCCATTTATACGCCTCTGTAAATCTGAGCACTCACTAAATATACTAAGGGGGTTATTTACTAAACTCTGAATGCAAAAATCACGAAAAATTCTTGATTTTTTTTTTATAAGATCAGACTTTTAAAAAATCAAAATTTTTTTGGAATTTATTAATCCCTGAAGATGGAAAAGTCTGAGTCTGAAAATCCGGCATCTCAGACCTGTCGAGGTTACATATAAGTCAATGGAAAAAGTCACAATGATTTTTTGATGTGCGCTGGGTTTCATGCAATACCGAAGTTTTCCGGTGAAAATTCAGCATAAATCGTGAAAATCGGATGAAAAAATCCAAAAAAGTCACAAAAATATGATTTTTTTCCCGCAAAGCAAATTTTCGGGAAAAATTTAATAATAAATAAGTGAAAAAACCTGAGCGTATTTGATCGGAATTTATAGCAGAAAATATTGAGATAAATTCGCATTTTGATAAATAACCCCCTAAATGTTTTTTGGTAAGGGCATGCTTTCAACATTCTAAATACCATTTTTTTATGTCGATGTGCATTTCAACATTTTCACATACAAAAAAAATATTAGTAAGTATTTTCACTGTTACTCAATGCAGTGATCTAGACAGCAGCCTCAGAGCATGGATTTTGGGTGCGGCTTGTCAACTATTACCCCCTAAAGCTGGCCATAGATGCAAAGATTTGATTGTACGAATCGCCATTTCGTACAATTTTCGTGAGTTGGCGATCAGACGTTCAGTTGATTGGACAGGTTAGAAAATTTCTGTCGCTACCGATAATATCTCTGCATGTATTGCCGATCTGACGATATCAGTGGGAGACTGTCGCCAGCTTTTGTCAGACATAACTTTTGTACGATTGCTGTCCAGGTCAGAACATCAGCTGTCCTGTTATTTTACTACTTTATTTGATCTGAATGGTTAATGGCAGGTCGGGAGATGGCACGAATGATCGTTGGTCCGATATGAAGGTAAATCTGTACATCTATGGCCAGCTTAATGAAAAATGCAAGCATTTATTTAAAAAAACGCTTTTATGGGTAGGTTCCAAACGCTTTCTTTAGTTGTCACACAATGAATCCCTAAAAAGCTCTTACTGATCACCTACAGATAGATCCACCCTTAAGGGGTAATAAATGGGTGCAAGCTGCCCTGGACCTCACACTTGACAAGGACAGGTTCCAAGGTCTGCATGGAAAGCCTGGTGATTTTTGGAACCATCAGAGAGAAAAGAACCAATGAATAACCTAGAGGTATCAATAATATCTAGTTTTTGCTGTGGAGGTCAGGCAAACACATAAAACAACAGAAAAGTCTACATCATTAATTGGTACCATGAAACAAAGACTTAAACTGATACACACATGGTGCAATGTTGTTTATAAATACCTTTGTAATAGTATCATTTATTTGGAGTGTACTCTGTGCATGTGTATTTCTGTAAAATACTCATCTGACAGATTAGAAGCCAGAAGACTAAATAGAGCTTTGTTAAAAAGAGCTTTGTTTGTGGTGTTTGGAGCAGTAGGCCCTAGTAAATCATACATCGAGTTTGTTTAATATCTGGTCTTCTGCCTTTCCTCAGCTAAGCTGGAGTGATGAAAGGTGCCCTGTTTATTTTCTCTCGGCTGCAGGTTTTATTTTCGGCAACCTTCAGTTCCACCCTGTCTCACCAAACCCAAGCAGACACACCAATTACATGTGTTCTTGCACAGGCACGGAAGGATGAAATCTGAATTTGCACACATTGCATCCACCAGAAGTGTCATGCAGACAAAGCAGAACATCTTTTAATTTTTTATTATCATTTTTAACACTGCATTACCTAATCTAAACGAAGTTACAAGTTACATGACTAATGTCTAAGAAAAGACCTCTTGCAATAAAAATAAATGCATTAGAAACTACTGATTTCTTTACCAGTAATCCGTTTTTGCCATCAACTTGTATCCCTGTTTAGAATATATGTGCTTTTCCAATCAAGATTACAGTAGAAATAGGGTTTAAGAAACCATAATCCACAGTGATTACATGGCAATAACTTCTAGCGCACGGATCCTCCTCTCTTTTTGGCTCACCCAGACAGCAGACATTTTTCGGCGTTCTGCTTTATAACAAGTAGAAAGCAATCATTATTTGGCACTGGAACAACTTAGTAAAATTATGCAGTGGTTTGTGCCTGAATACTTTCCACTTACTCACAGAAGTAGCTCACGTTGTGGCTTCATCTTGCAGGTTTGTAATTAAAAGGACTTCACGATAGTTCATGTCTGTATTTTAAATACTCTCTTATATACTTTATAGTACTGACAAAGTAATAAACTGGCCACACACACATTTCTCACCTGGCTATAGATTTTGATGAACTGGTTTTTCGGATAGCAGTTGAAAGGCCAGATTAGCCAGGCCATAACAGTCAGCAGCAGCAAAGGCAAGGAAGGCTGTATAATTCCAAGAGAGAAGAGGTAATACAGATATGGGATCTATAATCTGGAAACAAATTATTCGGAAACCTCCAAATAAGAAAAGGCCAGCTCCCATAGGGGCAGATTTACTAAAGGGCAAAGTGGCTAACGCTAGCGACCTTTCGACAGAAATCACATACGCAGGGACATTGCCCATTCACTAACAGGCGCGTCAATTCGCTAACGAAAGAGACCGTCGCTAGCGACTTTTGATCTTTTGCCATATTTGACTTCACCACCTCGGACCAGATGAAGTGCTAAAAAGAAGCTAGATCTTCCTCAATCTTCTGTCACTGACATCATATCCTGTGTGCCAAAAATGCATTAATGTTCAAAAAACGCTTGCGACTTTTCCTTTTTTTAAGCGGAATTGCCTGCAAAAGTCCTAACAAACTTTTTTTGGGTAACTAGTTTTCTCCAGACATTTTCTAACAAATGGTACATTCATTTTACAGTGAGCTCATGTGTAGGGCATTAAATTAACGCTCTTATCTTTATTACGGTTCCCTGGACATGTGTAATAAAAAGTGGTAATTTCAATCATTTGCACCAATATCTATAATAAATACAACTTTAAATTACCTGCCGTATGCAAATTGACCCAAGCGCAAAATCACTAGCGAATTTTCGCTAGATACAAACGAACGCCAGCACATTTTCGCAATGAAATGCTCGCACTGCCTAAGTAACGCTAGGGAAAAGCCGCCAGTGTTCGGTGGCCAGGGTGCAACTTCACATATTAGTGAATTTGTTTTTGCAGGTTAAACAATGCTATTGAGTTCAATTCATGCTTAAATTATTTTTAGTAGACTTTAAGTATGGTGATTCAAATTATGGAAAAATTCCTTATCTTCAAAACCACAGATCCCAAGTATTCTGGATAACAGGTCCCATTCCTATATAAATAGTAATAGGAACCCACTTAGCACAGTTTTGGTATAAAAGGGACATTAATGAAATAAAGAAAAACCAAGGAAGACTAAATAGATTAATAAAGGGTATGGAAGATATCAACTATGAAGAAAAGCTGGCCATGTTGATATCTTTAACATTAGAGAAGAGGCACTTAAAGGAACAGTAACACCAACAAAAATTAAGGTGTTTTAAAGTAAAGGAAATATCATGTACTGTTGCCCTACACTGGTAAAACTGATCAGTTTGCTTTAGAAACACTACTATAGTTCATATAATCAAGCTGCTGTGTAGCAGTGGCAGAAATTGAAAAAAAGGCTATAGGGCACAGGTTAAATAGTGAATAACAGATTATTTCCTACAGAGTTTATCTGCTGTGTAACCTGAGCCTTTTTTTCATTTGAATGGTTGCCCCCATTGCTACACAGCAGCTTATTTATATAAAAAATAGTAGTGTTTCTGAAGCAAACACTGCAGTTTTACCAGTGTAGGGCAACACTGCATTATATTTTTATTACTTTAAGGGTAAGGCCAGACGAGGAGATTCGGGGAGATTTTGTCGCCTGGCAACTTATCGCCACGTCTTTTGCGCGACTATCCCCCCGAACTGCCTCAGCGTCTTTTCCCCATAGGCTACAGCGCAAAATCGCCTGCGCTAATGCACACGCGGCGATGCGTTTTCAAAGTTGCCTCAGTGAGGCAACTTTGGGCGACTATTGAAAACGCATCGCCGCGTGTGCATTAGCGCAGGCGATTTTGCGCTGTAGCCTATGGGGAAAAGACGCTGAGGCAGTTCGGGGAGATAGTCGCACAAAAGACGTGGCGATAAGTCGCCAGGCGACAAAATCTCCCCGAATCTCCTCGTCTGGCCTTACCCTAAAACACTTTAGTTTTTTGATGTCACTGTTCCTTTAAGGGGTGATCACTATAGAAATATATAAAGGCCCGTATAAAAAAAACACAGGTTATAGTCACCAGTCACACAGAAACAATGGATGGTATTTTAGTCCTGCCTCCCAGACTTGTAAACAAACTCCTTTCTCACAAATTGAAACTTTTTTTACAGTGATCATAGCGATAGTATTATTGGTTCTGGAATTCTTTTATCAGTATTTAAATTGAATCAATAGGAAACTCAACAAAGGAGTAAAGAGGATGTTTACATCTATAGCATAGTATTTCTTTTTTGTATGTTTGTATAGAATGTTTAAGTGTGCAGCCTTTGGATAAGCCCTTGCTGAGTTTTACCCATTCCCCCCCATGTCATTTAGGAATAACATTCTTGATCCAACAGGTAAGAAGCTGACACTGTAAAAAGTGATTGTGCAATGCTGTTAAACATTAAAAGGATTGCATGGAAAAAGTAATAATGCTTCTTTTAAAGACTAATATCTCATTTCAAGAAGAAGGAACTGAAAGAGTAATTGCAGCCTAGCACAAAGTCCCCTCTTTGAAGGTAATTCTACCTGTTCTGGCTGCCACTTACCTTACAGTTCCGAATTCAAACCATTTTCTGATAAACATGGAGCTAATTCACCCTGTTCAACAATAAAACACTGCATAACTAAATCACTTCTGCTCAGCGCCAAGAAGAGATTATGTTTCTACTTGTACACAGCCAAAAACATAGAACCTCGTAATATGGGTGGGCCAGAAAATGGGAGTCTCCATTAAATTAATTATAGGGCTTAAAAATGACTGAGGATCATAGTTACTTGTAAATTAAATATCTAATAACAGAGCTGGAACTGCAAAAAAATAATCAAACCCTATTTTAAAAAATGCTACTTTTTCCATAGGGACCAAAACATAGACTTATATACATATTCCATAAAGTTGCTTCAATGCTAGTAATGAAAGAAGAGAGAAAACCCACCAGAATAAGAAGCCGGAAATGTGCGGTTTGCACCTACAGTATATTTTGCACTTTGCATCCTGCCCCTCTGTTGTTAAATGCACCCTTAGAAGTTAACATACTATATAAGTGAACTTCTCCTTAAATGATATTAATGTGAAATATGTGTTCCTCCAGCTGTTGAACTACACCGTTAAAAGAAGCCACAGGAAAAACGTTACCACCCAAAATTTTCATGAATAGCTATTGAATCATTTTTATGTTGTGGTGCACATATAAAACCCCCTGTCTCTGTGATGATTTAAATAGCTGTGACATTGGAAGAAGTATTGGCAACTCTCTGCCCCCACAATTCCAGCGCTGTAGATGCTCAGTCTCTGCCATGTAAAACTGAGATCACCTGCTAAAGAAAACAGTCAAGGAAAAGATTTATGGAGGAAGCATAGAGAGCAACCTTATTATCTGAATGCTGGTCTGTTTCAGAACCAGATGGTTGAACATCAGTCAAGGGAAATAAATCAGTGCATAAAATATTAGCGGCCCCTCCTGAATTATTGTTTCCCTTAAAAATGTAGCAAGAGTCATGAGCCTGTAGACCTGAATTGATAGGTTAAAAGAGTATGAGAAAGGTAAGGTTTCCTAATAGAGCAATTGCAGAAACAGTGCCCATACAGATACCAATTATCATTGACACTACCCAAAGAAAAGTAAAACATGTAACACAGGCCTATTATTATCAACTACTTGTAGAAGCCAGAAATAGCTTGGTTTTCCCTTGATCGGATTGGTAAATAAGTTTATTTGATTTGGCAACTGGTTAGTTTAATTAACAGGTCACATAGGAGGTCCAGCAGACCCTCCTCAACTGAGGCAGCTAGTCACTGACATGACTTGAGTGATTGAGGCTAGCAGACAGCACCAGTACCATACTGTTATTCATTTGACTATTGGTTGTGCATATCCTCTGTTCATGTTTACTGGGACAGTTCCTCACCATGCAATCTTACAGAGGTGCAACCCCATCAGGAAGTGGTGGTATACGATTAGATAAGATGCATGGTACACAGTTCTAAGAATCGTTCAGATACATCCCAAATTTTTAAAATGAAAATTTTAGATATGCTTATTAAGCATCAATACTGCTTCTAAAATGATATATCAATACCATTCACTGTAATGGAGGATCATAAGCCTAAATTCCTCTACAGGATAAGCCTTATAAAATGCATAATACTCTTCTTTTCAAAGTGGTATGGGTAATGCAAAAAAAGCCCTATATTTTAGCTACCTTAAAATACCTCTGCATTAGCAGTAAGAAATTCCTTCTTAGAATGAGTCAAGGAAACTTAAAGGACTCAGCTCAGATTAAATTATTTTGAAGGCATCTGCACTGCTCTATGCTAGAAAATGCTTGAAATCCTTTAATAAGCTACGTTTGGAACAACGGCACAAGATTCTCTAATAAAGTAACGGAATATGATGTACTTTTAAATGAAAAATATTGTCTGGATTCATTCCTGGCGCCAATGGTTGGATACATGAACCACAAGTACAGAACTGACAGAGAGATTCCAGGTCCTGCTGCTGAGGAAGGCAAACGTGAATGTATATTAGGGGAAACCTTACTTTATCACTCTAAGTAGAACTGAACACTGAAATTTAAATGAAACCAGAGTTTATGTTACTTTTTTTTTAATATCAACAGATCACCAAATTTAACCCCATATATGCAGTAATAACCTTTAAATAGTGGCACATGAGCTTACATATTTTGGCCAAAGTGTGGATATTGCCCACCATAACAATGAAAGATCAACTCATTTTTGGGAGATTGCCAGGCAAGCTTAAAGCTTCTGTAGTGTTTGGAAATGCCTACCTAATCAGCCAGTTTAAATATAGGAGAAAGTGACTAGGTAACCAAACTCTCAACACTTATTCAAGGCACATGCATTGCAGCAATTATCACATCTGCATTATTTTGTCTGTTTTCTAAGCTGGGCATAGGGAGAGTTATAGAATATCTGAACAAGTCATTGCATCTCAGGGTAGTTTACTGGCATGTGGTACTAAACAGAGACAATAGAGTTCACACAGGGGAAGAAAACAGACCACTTTTTGAGCTGTATATTTTTCCTTTTTTGGTTAGTGCAATTAGATGTATAGGCCAAAGTAATCAGTTTAAACAGGGGCTCACTTATAACAAATCAAAAAGTTTGGAAATTTTCAGCATATAATTGTATTCCTGAATGCTTCAAGTAAACAGCAGTGGAGTTCAAAGCTACAGTCAGGAGTATTTTACTACCACAAGTCTACAACTGGCAGTACACCTCAAAAGTAACGTCACACAGAACAGCTTACCACCAAAACTACCACATCCACACTTTCCAAATATATTCCAAATAAACCTCTTAATCAAGGTTACTGAGTAATATTTTCTTTAAATTATCTAATCCCCTTCCCCTACAATTTAGAACTAGCCTTTTGAGTTGTGCTTATTGACTAAACAATCAGCAGCAACAGAACCCATAATTCCCTAATTAACTGAGCATATGAACGCCACTGTACAAAGTGTTATATGGAAAACAAATTTCGGTTCTTTTTATGAGTTTATAAAGTATATTACTGTTAATTCAGTCTTGACTCGTTCCAATGACATTTCCCTTTTTCAGCACTAAATATATGCAGTATCATAATTTCTCCCAGTTAATAAGTATTGCTTTCCCAGTCCTACTAGACCACGTGAGCACTACTACATTTAGCCAGTTGTTGCATCCTGTGATGTCCTAAATGCAACCTTCATCTACCAGAACTAAACTTGTATGTCAATTTTGCTAATGTTGAGTGGTTAGTTCTGTTGGCATCATTGTGTGTACTAAGTTATGCTAATGTGGCACCTCAGCAGATGGACAGGTTGCAACCATTCTGGTCATTCCATGCATGTAGAAATGTCATGCTCTGTACATTTACCCACTTGCATGGATTTAGCAGCATACACTTAAAAAGACTCTTTAAAGCATCAACCTCTTGATCCTTTTGTTTCAAATGGTAAAACAGTAACAGAGGTGAAGATAGAAGTCTATTGCTGCTATAAATCATCAGTCCCATTAATTGCTGTAACAACTGGACAGTGCTTTACAGCAGTTTGCTTTGGCGAAGCTCCAATATTTTTTGAATGAATTAAAATTTGGTGTGACCCCAGTGTCTCATGCCAGGTGTATAACATTTTGGGCAGGGAATAAAAAAGACAAAAAGGAGGCTAGACAAATGAAGTGTATTGGAATCACTGCCTTTAATTAATGGGAAGTATTTATTAGCTCAGAGATCTGGTTTTTGCTCCTGCCACCATAAATCTTCAAGCATTAATTGAACAAACCCTGGTAGGGATTAAGTATAACTCAGAAGTATAACTCAAACCCCTATCATCATTACCTAAACAATACAATGGTTTTAAAGAAATAACACAGTAATGTAAAATTACTGAGCAAAAGCTATACTAGAAGCCTAAGTACTGTACAATATCAACCATATAGATGAATGTGCAACAAATACTATTATTTATGTTTGTAAAGCCAAACTTCCATATTTAATGTTCTGTATATTGATACATGTTCTTGCCTCACATGGAACTATACCAGCTGCATTAAACTGGTTATCTGTTTCCCAACTTTATACTGTACTTTTCTGTCATTGTTATACTTTATGTGTCCCCTTTCCATTTCTGCCATCTGTACTCCCAGAGCAGTACTGCAATACACTTATGTTTTAATATAGTGGATACGAGACCTGAGACTTAGGGGGTTATTTTTTAAGGTCCAAATATCCGAGCCTCCAATAATTCGTAGTTTTATTAAAAGATTTATTTATTAGATTTATTAAAGTCCGATGGTCTAAAAACTCAGAAGTCCTGTATAAGTCAATGGGGAAGGTCCCAGTGTCTGCGCTGATGTCCGTACTGATATCCAATGATTTTGGGGTTTCTGCGCAAAAAACTCAGAAAACTTCGATGTTTGCCCGACCCTATTTTTTCTGGCTTTTTTCTTCATAAATAAGGTCCATTCAGGAATTCCGAGTTACTCAAAGTTTGATATTAGAAATACTGAGATAAATTTGAACCTTGATAATTAACCCCCTTAGTGTTCCCCCATGCCCCAGGTGCAACATTGTACCCCTTAGAGCCCATGTATAGAGCACCACTGTGTGTAATTAAAATCCATACGGGGGGGGGGGGGGGGTTGACATCTCTGAGAAAACCAACCAGAACTTAATAGACAGTGCATATAAAATGAAAAAGAAAAATGACTAGTCTAAGAAGTTACTGGGGAAGGATTCATCAATGAAATGTCTTGTGACAGGATGCAAATCTAAAGACAAAGTACATGTGCTAAAGTTTTCCTTACGTTGGCAAATCTATGCCAGATATGAATCATTTTTATTCATTCCAGAAATCAGTGTTACTGGTCCTCAGCATCTTTCCCCCCAACATACAACCTTTTTTCTACATCTCTCCCATAAAATGTGACTGTTTTACTTTACATTAAACATTCTTTCCAGAGTAATGACTAAATGTAAGGTTATAGGGGGTCTATTAGGATCGTTACTATGGCCCTATCTCTCAGTGCTTCCTGAAATAAAACCTGGAATTCTGTAAGCTCCAGAGGGATTTGCATCATTCAGAGAGAGGCATTTTCCAAGCTGGAGCTAGACCTGGCCTATCACTCAGAATTCAAGAGAAAAGACAGACTCACTACATTTAATTCAGATGTGCAAACTGTAAAAGAAAAAAATCACACCTTATTTAGATGCAAGCATGACTTTCTAGCTCCAAAAAACATCACCCTTTTTTTTAATTTTTAAAAGTAATCTTGAACATGTACATCATGATTAATATAGACAGTTACTCTCAAATATGATAATTTCATGAATGCTTAGCTATCCCATTTCTGCAACCCTGGCAACCACAAGACATTCATTGAAATAGCTTAATCACACTCAATTTGCGCTGTGATAAGTAAATCTTGCTTGTTTTTGGAAAACTCAATAAAAATGTTGAAAAGAAAAAGACATTCATCATACACCTTAGTCAGCAATCAGAGGTAAACCAAAAATACATTTTTTTTTTTGCAATACATAATCTCCATGAATACCCTTTAAAATATATCTTACAAAATCTTACAATATTATTAATATAATACACTGGAGCCATCATGAATATCCTTTAAAAGAGAAACTTAGCAGTCGTGACTGTGTATTGTAGAAAACAATGTACCACCTGTTGCAAAATATGAACATATTGGAGGTCACCTCAAAAATCAATGACCTTTAAAAAAAGCACTTGTCCTTCAGAGTTGTGCGTTTACATGGTTATGGGATGTTTCCATGACATCTACTGTTATCAGTTATAACTAGGGCTCAGTTTTCCTCCAAAGAGGATACAAATTTCTTTGTTTCTTTATATATCATTGGCACATTAACATATAACCACCTTACTTCTAATCTTAAACTAGTCCTTTACATATATATATATATATATATATATATATATATATATATATATATATATATATATATATATATATATATATATATATATATAAATGTATGTTCACTTATATATAATGTTTATAAATACCACTAAATGTCTATTTTATAATGTAAACAATACCAGCCAAGCTAGTCTGCCTTCATAACTGAGACCATTCTTTCTATTTATCATTGTCACCCATCTGGACTTTGTTTGAGTAATCATCGCTGGAGGTAGGGTTGCCACCTTTTCTGGAAAAAAAAATAGCGGCCTTCATATATATTTATATTTTTTCCCTATTAAAAACATTTGGATCAACCATCATTTTTACCGGCCAGGCCGGCCAGGTGGCAACCCTAACTGGAGGCCTTACTGCCTACCCTACATAGCACTTTGCCTTTGCTTTGTTTGACTATAAGAAATTATTTACCCTAGTACTTTCAAATATATTTATTTAAATTGAGGAAAGCTCAAAGATTATTCAATGTTACATAGGATTTTTGTTAGATAAAATTAAACGATCTATTCCAAACTGAAACTTCCAGGTAAATCTGCATTTATAGCATCAAGCCAAGGTGCCACTAAGACAGCTGCATCTCGAAACCTGCAATAAAACGGTTACTTCTTTTTAATTAATGTAAACACTCTCTAGAGTTGTTGCTTTTCTTGTCCTACTCTACATGAATGTTGTCTTAATATGTAACAGATCCAAAAAAAAGAAAGAAGTTGAGTGTCTGGACCGCTATATCTCAATGCCTCCCAAACTGTTGTTATTGTTTATTCCATGTATACAATATGCAAAAGTAACCTTCCTGTGAGCCATGTGTAAAGGGTACAGGCCTGCTGCCCACCAACTGTTTAATTAAGCAATAGGTTTTGTGTAAAGCATCTATGAATTAATTTGCATTAAATATACAGGTCACAGCAGTAGTGATAGTGATGGTTACAGCACTAAAACCTGGTTAATAAAAAATACAAGTAAAGGAAGTTAAATTATATGAAGCAGAACCTTTATGTAATCCCAAAAGCAGCTGCTTGGCATAATTCTTTCTTTTTTTCATAAACTATGATAATATTTCTTAAAGCAAAATAGCTTTTTTAATATCTCTGTGCCTGAAAAAAAATTATTTGCTAGCAGAAACCCTAGATATTTTGGAACACAAACTTGAAACATTGTCCAAATGAACAAACTCCCTTCCATCTGTCTCTGTGTGATATAAATTACAGGTTTAGTGCTTCAGAAATATAATACCAGCTTAGAAAATGTTTGCGTATTCTCTCAGATCACTGAAAATCTTTCTGAAATAGCATTAAAGAAATGACACTGCGGGAACCTTTGTCCATTGTGGTGAGTCTAAGACATAAAGAATGCTGATTAGATTTGAAATGGACTAAAAAAGTTGGAATCTGAGATATCATTCAGACAGGGATGGAAACAGAGAATTTAAATGCAGCTGACAGAATCGTTTTAAAATTCAATGTTACCTAAATTAGCCCCTTTCCTCATTAATCAAAGTCAGCTTCTGCCAGATGATATGGAACACTGAGTCTAATATAAAATAGAAAAAGCATATTAAAACACTTTAACAAGAGGTCTAACTAATGACATGCAAAATGAAGCTTCACGGTACGTCCATCTATCGTTCCCTCAACAAACTTTCTGGGAGGCCTTCATTAATTGTCTGCACAGCACATACGTTTCTACTTTTTCAGCCTCCAAACCCATGATTAATTGCATGCCAGCTGAGCTCAGCTTAAACCCCTGGGCAACTTAGTTCCACACTGATGCTGTATGCAGAAGAACAGTGTACAAACTCTAGATCAGTGCCAAAGGCAGTAACTTCCCAAATCATTTGATATCTATGGCAGATGTTGGTGATCTCAAACAGTTATTAAGCATTCCTCACCTCACTGTATTTTTCCTGCTTTGAAGAGCTTTGGTGTGTTATATTATTGAATATAAAGTTTCTAAGATGCGCACAGCAATATTGAAAGATCTAAAAAAAAAAATAATAATGGGGACTGGTATGAAATAGTTGCCTTTGAACTACGGAAGTTTGCCATTTTTATTAGTGTTCCATTTTTTGATCCTGATGTTACTGTATAACCATCCCCTGCTACAGACATATTGGTATGTATGTTTGCAAGCTACAAAATAAAATACTCCACCAGACACTTGGAAATTGAGGCAAACACAATACATGCAAGCAATCTGGAGTGCATTACTCTATGTAGTATGGCCTCTGGCTACATTCAGGCTGAAAGCTGTATCCAGTGTGCTTGAGAGTGTAGTTCATATTGATCACACCTGGATCACACATTCATGCCTCTAGTTCTATTTCAAATCTCAGGCTATGCCATCTGTAAAAGATCATGGCCCTTTCAGTCTATGTTTGCATCACAAATTATTTATATTATATGATGTTACATGGAGAATGGTACATTCTCTACTTGGAGTGGGGTCCCTCAGGGCTCGGTATTGGGTCCACTTTTATTTAACTTGTTCATTAATGACTTAGGGGAGGGTATTGTAAGTAATGTATCAGTGTTTGCAGATGACACAAAACTATCCAGCCCAATTAATTCCATCCAGGGTGTGGCATCCTTGCAACAGGATCTTGACAAACTGCCAATCTGGGCAGCTAAGTGGCAAATGAGATTCAATGTTGATAAATGTAAAGTCATGCACCTGGGATGTAAAAATATCCAAGCAACTTATACCCTTAATGGGACTGCACTAGGCAAATCCATTATGGAAAAGGACCTTGGAGTCCTTGTAGATAATAAACTTGGCTGTAGCAAGCAATGCCAGTCAGCAGCATCAAGGGCAAATAAGGTCTTGAGCTGTATTAAAAGGGGAATTGATTCACAGGAGATGGGGAACATTTTTCCACTGTATAAAGCACTGGTAAGGCCCCATGTAAAATAAGCCATACAGTTTTGGTCTCCAGTGCTCAAACAGGATTTTATTGAATTAGAGAGGGTACAGAGATTGGCAACTCTGTTGATAAGGAAAATCTTATCTATGAGGAAAGACTGGCCAAATTGGGGATGTTCACGCTGGAGAAGAGGCACTTGAGAGGTAATAGGATAACTATGTATTAATATATAAGGGGATCATATAATAATCTCGCTAATGCTTTATTTACCAGTAGGTCTTTCCAGCTGACACAAGGTCATCCATTCTGATTAGAGGAAAGGAGGTTCTGCCTAAATATTCAGTAGGGATTTTTTACAGTGAGAGCTGTGAAGATGTGGACTTTTCTCCGTGAATCAGTTGTACAGGCTGATACATTAGATAGCTTTAAGAAGGGGTAGGATTGCTTTTTTAGCAAGTGAGGGAATACAGGGTTATGGAAGATATCTCATAGTACAAGTTGATCCAGGGACTAGTCCGATTGCCACCTTGGAGCCTGGAAGGACTTTGTGGTAAATTGAAGAGGCTTCAACTGGGTTTTTTTTTTGCCTTCCTCTGGATCAACTAGGAGTAAGGCAGGTTAAAATAGAGTTAAAACTTTGAACTTGATGGATGTGTATCTTTTTTTCAACCTAACTTACTATGTAGACTCTAATAAAAATGACAAATGTAGGACCCTCTGCCATTCTAGGCTAGTAAACACTTGCCCACTCAGCTCCAGTCCTCCTTATTAGCAATTTGGGCTGCAATTTATGATCCTGTACTTTTCTAAACACATAACTAGAAATTATTGGAGGTTAACAAGTAAAATGGTAGCAGGCACCTTTTTATTTTTTACTCCAACCCCCACCCCGGGCTACACTTCCTCATTTCCTTTTATCTTCATCCTAGGACACTACTAAGAAAACAGACCATTACTTCTGGATAGTTTCAAAACAACACAATTCAGGCCTGTGACATGTTTTTGTGTCTTAACTTTCCTTTGTAAATGGTGAGAAAACAACTTTTCGACATGGATGATGAAAAAAGACATTAGTTAAATATATATCCTGAAACATTGCAGATCCAGACAGTGCTAGTGGAAGCAACTGTTTCAAGCATCTGGTCCTCCGACTGTTTGATACTCGATAGAATAAATCGCACTTTCTGTTCCTAGCAGGTTTAGAGTAGAGGATATTGCTGGGACATGATGATTGAGACATAGGCAAGGAAGGATCTATAACTTGCAAACCACAGATGAAACACAAGCAGCACATCAAACAATGCCCAGAATCCTTTGCCTGTCTGTAGTTGCAATTGTGAAATTTCTAAAATCTACTGGGTTTATGAAGCAGACTAAAAAACTGAATCAACAAGTCTACTCCATTTCATGGAAGCCTTTCAAATTGTATTTATGCTTTGCACATTAATGTGTGTAACACCCTGATGGGTCTCATCAATGCGTTAGATTATTGGGACATTAAGTAGGACATTACTCATGCCTTCTTCCCCCTTCCATGATGATAAGTGTTATTTATATAAGAAGGACATCTGTCTGAAGAACAAGGTGTCAAAACATGTCTCAAGCATATTAAAGAGCTTGAGCTTTTATGGTGTTTCTCAAAGCTATCTCCCTTTTACTACAACTTTCGCCTTCGTCTTAAAAGGCAAGCCTACACTCCACCCTTTAGCACTCATGTGTAAGATTGTGTATCTTCATTTCTACAACACAAATGCATAGCACAGACATGCAACCCCCAACAGAAGCAATGTGTATGATGATGCAGCCACCATAATAAGCAGATCAAACAAAAGGTCAGCATTTTTGGAAAGGGAGTCTCTTATATACTCTGAAGGGCTTACAGATGAAATGCTTTCTGCTGCACATCATGATGTAAAATCTTTCCCACTGCACTGAATAAACAGGAAGCCTGGGGCTGTGAACAAATGATTAGACAGCCGTCTGAGGTGAGAATTTAACTCCTTAGTTTGTCCTTGGCAGTGAAGGGAGCAGAACTCTATTCCTAGAACCGCTCACAGTAAACTAAGAAATGGGGGCACAGCAATTTATAAGATTAAAGGAATACATAAAAATGTAATAATTATCAGGGTCAGTTTAAAGGTGGGTTGCTACAGCATTTGCCCTGAGATCCCAGCCTCAAAGAGAGCTTTTCACCATAAAATTCCCTATATATTTACATAAAAGTGAAGCATGGCATCACTGGTGGCATAGTTATTCAAACAAGGCAGAAGCATACCTCCCCACTGTCCTGTTTTTCACGGGACAATCCCGATTTTGACAGCTCAAACCACAGTTCCGGGTTTGTTACTGAATTGTTACCACTTTCTCTTTGATCTCCTGCACAACCAGAAAAAGATACAATGTTTCTAACTTAATTGGCTTCTGGCAGAGGGCCCAGAATACATGACAGGTGCACTTAAGATACTTTTGTAACAATTTGAGATACGCAAAGAAACAATTATAACAAATTAAGATAAGCAGGTCTCATGGGGAAACTGTGACTTGCAGCTTAAATGGCAATTCACCTTCATTAGCAAAACTGTAATAATACATAAAAACCATAGAAATGTGTTCAAATGAACATGGTAATTAGGGGGCATGACCACAAAATGGGCGTGGTCAAACATTTCCAAAATGTTGGGAGATATGCAGAAGGCACAAAATGGACCTTTTCACAGTAATGCCATCTCTCATTTCTAATTTCAGACCAATACCTTCCCTTTTCTTGTAATCTTTTCAAATAAATAAAACCATTCTGTAGAAAGCACTATTCTGCAGAAACATTTAAAAATATTGAGACCCCTTTTAATAAAATAAATACCAATACAGGTATAGGGGGCCATTATCCAGAAACCTGTTATCCAGAACGCTCTGAATTATGGAAAGTCCCTTGCCCATAAACTCCATTTAATCCAATTATTTCAAACTTGAAACTTGATTTTCTTTTTCTCTGTAATAATAACATAGTACCTTGTACTCGATCCAAGCTTATATATCATCACACCTAATTGGAAGCAAAACCAACCTATAGGGTTTATTTAATGATTACATGATTTTCTTGTAGACTTATAGCCATGAAGATTCAAATTACCAAAAGATCCATTATCTGGAAAACTATAGGTCCCGAGCATTCTGGATAACAGGTCCCATACCTGTATCTTATATCACCATATTAAAAAATACACAAAATATCTAGAAGTATATATGTTCAGTAACTGATTTCCCACTGGAAATACACAGCTAATATTAGATCAGAAGATGTTGTCCTTATATCCTGAGTGGATAACTAATATATATGAAGAACATTTCCTGCTAAAGTCACAAGGAACATAAAATGGGAACAATAAATAAAGTCAACCAGACCCTCAACATACTGCTGCCAAAACTCAATGATTGGGAGGGGCTCTGTGCTCTTTTCCCATCAGACTAAAATGGCTGTGGAATATGATGTTTAGCCTCTAAGTGGAGGAGTCTCTTTAGAATTCGTATTCTGCTGCCAATAATGATATCCACATGTTTTAATGTTAAAGAAGCACAACAATGACCAGTCCCCCAAAGGTGTAAATCAAAACAAGACATTACACCAATGATTGAGTCAATCGTCACCTTAAATTCACGGTCAGCCAAGTTGTAAAGGCTGCCACTTAGGGTCTTACGATTACATGTAGATAAGGGGGGCTGGGTAAAGCTTCAAATGCAAAGAATGCCCAAGGGGGAGATATCAGTCCATTTTGACTTTCAGCTTAGGGACTCACTCAGCAAACTTTAGTTACATTGGCTTTCAGTTAACCATCTCTCCAGACCTGAGTTGGTGCAAGTAACAGAGACCAGATACATCCATAATTAAACAATAAAATGCAGTGAACATTATTTAGAAGATTATTTAATTTTGATATTGTGATATTTGTGATATTTTTATGGCCCTCCTGCTGTCATTGCAGAGGAAGATCAAAGCTTGACAATCTCTCCATAAAGGGTATACGGTATAGTTCTATAGAAAATCTGGGGTTAAGTGCCAGCAAATCTTTTTTTCTGCTAATAGATGAATATGAGTTGATTTTGTTCTTATATGAAGGTATTACTGACTCAGCATGCCATTTTTACCTTGTTAAAACTGCCGTTGTTTCTCTGGGTGGCTGGTCTCAAGCTCATTACCTCTCTTATAGTAATAACAATTCTGCAAGAAAATCTGAGGGCCTTAGTCAAACAGCTGCTTTAGTGTGATACTGCAAGTACCAAACGAGCTTTGCATTATATAACAAACCATGGTTCATACAATTACAGTTTTTCCCTAAAAATAAACAGATTCACACAACTGTACAGCGTGCTCATTACAAATAGAAATTATGCTTGGGTAAGCCCTCTCTTTGCTGGACACCCTAGTTACACGAGGCTAACAAGTGTTTAAGAGGATTACTGAATGAAGTCCCTGTTCCTGGACCATTCTTGATGTGGTCAGTTTGAAAAGAGCTTGAGGTTTATGAGAAATAGTGAAAACTTCCAAATAAAAGAGAAGATTTATTCCAAAGAGGAAAAAAAAACACCTAAAGAGGTGGGTATTTCCTGGCAGCTTCACAGCAGCTGGAGAGGTCTGGTGCCTGGAGCATTATTCAAACCATTCATACAAAATCCATTCCAAAGAGATGGAAAGAGACAAAGAAAACCTCTTGTCTTTTTGTTTATGCAAATTATAGGGCATTTCCTGTCTGCTAATCTCCACAATTACATCCAGAGAGGGAAGAGATTACTTGCTGGTGTGCATCGTTTCCATGAATTGAAATGGTAATTTGGGTTTGTCCTCTTTAAGTACACATTCAATCTGCTGTGTAAAGGCTTTACTATTTTAATAGCCAATTAACTAGAAAAGTACATTTTTAATGGTTTAATGTTGATAGGATGGCGTTTGCTACTAAAAGCAAGGCCTTTATACTCCTTATTTTGATTAGCATTCATTACAGGACTCATTAGTCTTTTGGGCAAGGGTAAAATTCTATCTTGAATTACGGCTGCCACTGCGGATTGTTGAGAATGATGGAAGGTGTTGCTCAGCAGCTGGAAACCTTCATTTGGGCGGCTCGTTGTAGACATTTTTTTTTCAATTTCAACTATTGTACATTATTATAGCATGCATCTATCTATCTATCTATCTATCTATTTATCTATCTATACTACACAAAAGTCATAGTCAATTTATGGCCCTCTAACTGTTGCTAAACAACTCTCAAGCAACTCTCAATTCTTGGGGTTTTAGTTCAACAACTACAAGCCAAAGGGCCACCGCTGTCACACTTTAGTTTTACACACAATTTGGTACAATTTGGGTGGGTGGTATTCCCCCCAGCAGCTTAATAATAAGGGGGTTAATGTGCACAAAGTCCTAAATTAAACTTAAAGGGATACTGTCATGGGAAAAAAAAAATTTTTTCAGAATGAATCAGTTAATAGTGCTGCTCCAGCAGAATTCTGCACTGAAATCCATTTCTCAAAAGAGCAAACAGATTTTTTTATATTTAATTTTGAAATCTGACATGGGGCTAGACTTATTGTCAGTTTCCCAGCTGCCCCAAGTCATGTGACTTGTGCTCTGATAAGCTTCAATCACTCTTTACTGCTGTACTGCAAGTTGGAGTGATATCACCCCCTCCCTTTTCAACCCCAACAGCCATACAAAAGAACAATGGGAAGGTAACCAGATAGCAGCTCCCTAACACAAGATAACAGCTGCCTGGTAGATCTAAGAACAACACTCAATAGTAAAAACCCATGTCTCACTGAGACACATTCAGTTACATTGAGAAGGAAAAACAGCAGCCTGCCAGAAAGCATTTCTCTCCTAACGTGCAGGCACAAGTCACATGACCAGGGGCAGCTGGGAAATTGACAAAATGTCTAGCCCCATGTCAGATTTCAAAATTGAATATAAAAAAATCTGTTTGCTCTTTTGAGAAATGGATTTCAGTGCAGAATTCTGCTGGAGCAGCACTATTAACGGATTCATTTTGAAAAAAAATGTTTTTCCCATGACAGTTTCCCTTTAACTAACTGACATTTGATGTGTGGTAGGGGAAGGGTTACTGTATAGACTTGCTGAAAAGTCATACCAGGAAGAGTTCATCTGCAGTGAGTCCCCAGTTTAACCCCAAATATATTTCTCCCAGCTGGTCAGTGAGTAATAAAGTCATTTGTATGCAGAGTTCCCAATGAGTTGACATTCTTGCTGTATGGCAAAAGCACTCTAATGACTTCATATAGTTTTATTAGCAGCAAATACAAAACTCCCATAAGGCACATTTCTTACTGGAGAGGAACACATCTTGGACATTAGTTTCTCATTATTTTAATTATAAGGAATGTTCAATATTTACAACTGACCTGTTACATGATGGCTATTTCAAGAGTAAAAGCTTCCAAGGCAGAACAGGGAAGGCCATAAGAGTGTATTAACAAACTTTGCTGAGCTTTTATTGACCTGATGAGAGAAATGTTACCAGAGGCCAATTGGACTACGTCCTGCAGGAAGTGTGGAGATGCTATTATCACAAGATGTAGATTAATGCTCCTACAGCATGCAGACTCAAGAGATTAAAGGCCACAGGAACAGGCTCATTATCACACACAATGGCTGCCGTCGTAGTGCAGTTGTTTAGAGACAGCAAAAATAGTCCTCAATGTTACCAGACACACTGGCTATCACCAGAAACTGTCATGTGGACTCATACAGGTCAGATAAGGCCTATTGTGAAAACTTAACTTAACTTTGGACAATGAATAAATGCTAAAGTGTAATTTTTAAAAATCTACTAGGAGATTTTACCTTAATCTAGGTCAGTGATCCTGAACCATTGGCTTGCGAACAACATGTTGCTCACCAACCCCTTGGATGTTGCTCCCAGTAGCCTCAAAGCGGGTCCTTATTTTTAAATTCCTGGCTTGGAGGCAAGTGTTGGTTAAATAAAAAAACAGGTGCATTGCCAAACAGAGCCTCATGTAGGCTGCCATTCCACATAGGGTCTACTAACAGTCAATCACAGCTCTTATTTTGTGCCACCCAGGATATTTGTTATGCTTGCATTGCTCCACAACTATTTTTTCATTTCAATGTGTAAAAAGAAGGTTGGGGAACACCATCCTAGAGAGACATTGCTTTCTGGTAGTGTAATCTCAGGACCAAATTAACCATGTACGCCACTGTAGACCAATATATTGTGGCACCACCCTTGGAGTATAGAATATTGATCCACAGGGGAAAATCCCAGCTCTTATTTTATGTATAAAAATATAAATAAATATATATACACAACAGTGTGGGTCCTTCAGGCACGAAAGATAGCAACTTCGGAACCTGGGCTCACATATTTACACGCTTATATGTTTTTATTACCTCTACCTACTCCCGCACTCCACAAGTTGTGTCCCTTCCTCCCTTTTTGTTCTCCCTCGCACTTCACGCATCTGCGCACAGCTGTACAGCGGTTGATGGACAGCTTGCACGGTTGCCAGGCAACAAGGTCTGGCGCCATTTCCTGTGTTTGGGGTTTAAATACTGGGATATTTTGGGATTTCTGAATGTTTGTTTGTGTTCTCCTGACGAAGATCCCTGTGGGGGATCGAAACGTTGAGCTTCAATAAACAACACTTTTGTTTTCAAAACTTCTACAAAACCTGTGAGTGTCGCTACTTTTAACTTTTGCATCTACTTAATATTCAGCTGGCACCCAGGTACATGAACGTGGAAACGGTGTGCACCTTCAGACGACAGTTACATATGGGACTCCTATATCCCACCTATGGTAGCACCCGTCACCTTCGACTAATGACACACCGGCAATGGTGAACTATCTTTTTTGACAAGTGACAAATCTTCAGTTAAACAGGACGCGGATTGGATCGCAGGACCAACAGATGAGAAAATGGAGGATTCTAACACACAAGCTGTACTGAATATAGACACGACAAGAGAATTTGGCTTTACTACATTGGACGCAGACCGGATTTTATTTCCAGATGTTACCTTTGAAGAAACTGTGAGTAAATCATCCATTAATATTTACCACGAGCTTTTGGACTTGAAACGCAAAGAAGTGGACTTACACTTGCATGGTGTTTTCCTATCGAATTACCATAGACAAAAAATGATTCCTAGGGGGTAGAGATGTCGCGAACTGTTCGCCGGCGAACTTGTTCGCGCGAACATCGGGTGTTCGCGCTCGCCGGAAGTTCGCGAACGTCGCGCGACGTTCGCCATTTTGGGTTCGCCATTGTTGGCGCTTTTTTTTGCCCTCTCACCCCAGACCAGCAGGTACATGGCAGCCAATCAGGAAGCTCTCCCCTGGACCACTCCCCTTCCCTATAAAAACCGAAGCCCTGCAGCGTTTTTTCACTCTGCCTGTGTGTGCTGAAGAGATAGTGTAGGGAGAGAGCTGCTGCCTGTTAGTGATTTCAGGGACAGTTGAAAGTTTGCTGGCTAGTAATCGTTTTGATACTGCTCTGTTATTGGAGGGACAGAAGTCTGCAGGGGTTTGAGGGACATTTAAGCTTAGGTAGCTTTGCTGGCTAGTAATCTACCTTCTACTGCAGTGCTCTGTATGTAGCTGCAGTGGGCAGCTGTCCTGCTTCTGATCTCATCTGCTGACTGCTGCAATAACAGTAGTCCTTGTAAGGACTGCTTTTATTTATTTTTTTGTTGTTTTACTACTACTACTACTACTACTACTATAAGAGCCCAGTGCTATTAGTCTAGCAGTGTTGGGGAGTGGGACTGGTGTGCTAATCTGCTGCTCCTAGTAGTTCAGCAGCACCAACTTTAATTTTTTTTTTTAATATTCATTTTTTTTTTATTTTACTTTTTTTATTTTACTACCGCTGTAGTAGTGTATAAGTTGACCTTTTAGGCATTATTTGCCCTGTAGGCATTATTTGCACACTGTTTTCTTCAACCCGCCATCGAGCTGTGTGACCTTGTTCACATTCTGTCTAAATATCCATAATATTACCGTCTCCAGAAAAAACACCGGAGTCACTTTTTTCAAGCAGCCATAATATATTTTACGTAATCCGTATCCACCGCTGTAGTAGTGTATACGTTGGCCTTGTAGGCATTATTTGCACACTGTTTTCTTCAACCCGCCATCGAGCTGTGTGACCTTGTTCCCATTCTGTCTAAATATCCATAATATTACCGTCTCCAGAAAAAACACCGGAGTCACTTTTTTCAAGCAGCATTCATATATTTTACGTAATCCGTATCCACCGCTGTAGTAGTGTATACGTTGACCTTGTAGGCATTGTTTGCCCAGTTTTTTTGGCCGCAGCCACTGAAGCACAGAGGCCAGAAAAAATATGCCATATAAATGCTGAAAATAGTAATTTTTTGCCATACGTTGACTCAACGTATATGGCAAAAAATGACTATTTTCAGCATTTATATGGCATATTTTTTCTGGCAACTGTGCTTCAGTGGCTGCGACCAAAAAAATGCATATTTTCTGCATTTATATGGCATAATTTTTCTGGCCTCTGTGCTTCAGTGGCTGCAACCAAAAAATTTATATTTTCAGCATTTATATGGCATAATTTTTCTGGCAACTGTGCTTCAGTGGCTGCGACCAAAAAAATGCATATTTTCTGCATTTATATGGCATAATTTTTCTGGCCTCTGTGCTTCAGTGGCTGCAACCAAAAAAATTTATATTTTCAGCATTTATATGGCATAATTTTTCTGGCAACTGTGCTTCAGTGGCTGCGTCCAAAAAAACTGGGCAAACAATGTCTACAAGGTCAACGTATGGCGAAAAATTACTATTTTCAGCATTTATATGGCATATTTTTTCTGGCAACTGTGCTTCAGTGGCTGCGTCCAAAAAAACTGGGCAAACAATGCCTACAAGGTCAACGTATGGCAGTTGTTTAAAGAGAACAGTAGATTACTAGCCAGCAAAGCTACCTAAGCTAAAATGTCCCTCAAATCCCTGCAGACTTCTGTCCCTCCAATACAGAGCAGTATCAAGCAGATTACTAGCCAGCAAGCTTACTATCATCTGTCCCTGAAATCACTAACAGCTCTCCCCCTACACTATCTCTTCCAAGCACACACAGGCAGATTTTTCAGATACATTTTTGCCCTTGATCCCCCTCTGGCATGCCACTGTCCAGGTCGTTGCACCCTTTAAACAACTTTAAAATCATTTTTCTGGCCAGAAATGTCTTTTCTAGATGTTAAAGTTCGCCTTCCCATTGAAGTCTATGGGGTTCGCGAACCGTTCGCGAACCGCTCGCATTTTTGCGCAAGTTCGCGAATATGTTCGCGAACTTTTTTTCCGACGTTCGCTACATCCCTACTAGGGGGTTTAGAATCAATAATATACCTACTTTGGGACGAAATAACCCTGAATTTTGTAGTAAGTGGTGCGGCATCCTGAATCGCTGTTCCCTGGATTTAATCCTACTGGTGGTAGAACAAGTCGGCAAAGACCTGGTTACAGTGAGGGAAGACATTACCAGGCTTGAAACAGCACACCTGGAATCACTGAAAACCGATAACACATGTGACTGGTTAAAGAAATTAACAGACATTATAGAAAGGCACAAACAGGACCTTACGAACTTCAAACAAACCAAAATAAGAAAAGTCGCGGATGATTACAAACAGAAACGGGTGTATGGTTGGCTGATGGGCATTAAATCCGACCACTTCTCCCAGATCAGGCGCAGACGTAAGCCTAGGACCTTATACACCGTCGACAGTTCAGACCAGTCTACTGACTCAGACTCCACTCCCCCTACACAAACTGAACAGGACCGTTTTTTAGGGGTAAAAACAAGATCACGCCAGGACAAAGAAAAAGGAAGAGAAGCCACACCAGGCGGGGGAGGCACAAATATAGGAACAAAACCACCAAGGGGGAGACGGACGTAATCTATAATCTAAAGGTGGCCATACACGGATAGATCCGCTCGTTTGGCGATGTCGCCAAACGAGCGGATCTCCCTCCGATATGCCCACCTTGAGGTGGGCAATATCGGGCTGATCTGATCGTGGGCCCTAGGGCCCAACGATCGGATCCTAGCGTTCGCCAAACGGGCGGTCGGATCGCGGGACCGCATCAACGAACAGATGCGGCCGCGATCCGACGGGATTTTTAACCCCATCCGATCGAGATCTGGCCGACTTTCGGCCAGATCTCGATCGGGGAAGCCCGTCGGGGGCCCCCATACACGGGCCAATAAGCTGCCGACTTGGTCTGTCGGCAGCTTTTATCGGCCCGTGTATGGCCACCTTAAGTCAACATATTCTGTCACCAGGCGAAATAGCTGTGCTTAATAGGGGTTTATCCTTTATTCCAAGCTCGACTCCAGAACCCATTGAAATCCTGAGCGATATTAACAGATTCCAGAGGAAACTCAAACTAAAGGAATATTTTAAGGACACACCGAGGTCGATAGCCCCACAATTTAAACCCACCAGCAACTTTGATCCTCCAAATACACCGGCAGCTATTCGCACGTTTGGCAGAATCATATCAAAGGAGATGGAACAATGTCTACATCAGAGTAAACCCCATCATAATCTTTCCCCTGATGAGAGGGTAGCTATTAAATCTTTGCGGCAAGACGACAGTTTGGTGATTCGACCTGCAGACAAGGGAGGGGGGATTGTACTCCTCAGCTATGAATACTACAAGCAGGAACTACTAAACCAATTAACAGATGCTTCGACATACAGAACCTTGCCTGGTGACCCCACCAGAATCTTTAAGAAGGAACTTGACTGTATTCTCCAGACTGCCCTTACAGCAGGTTGGATTGATCAAAATACCTTCCTATATATGACCTCTGACTTCCCAAGGACTCCTATTATTTACACGTTACCTAAAATTCACAAATCACAGACGGCTCCACCTGGACGCCCAATTATCTCAGCAGTAGGGTCACTGTTTCAGCCGGTGGCTACCTACATTGATTCCTTCCTACAGCCACTAGTGAAGAATATGCCTTCCTTCACTCGTGATGCCACCCACGTCATCCAAAAGCTACAAGAACTGGAAGACCTACCGAATGAATTTCTTCTGGCAACCATGGACGTTAGGAGCCTCTACACTGTGATCCCTCATGTTCAAGGTATTAATGCATGTAGGAAAGCACTCGAATTGAGACCATGCAAGGCTGTACCAACAGAGTTTCTTCTGAACTTACTTGAATTGACCCTCACACATAATTATTTCAAATATGAAAGTACATTCTACCTGCAGGTGTCTGGCACGGCTATGGGCAGTGCCCTGGCACCCTCATATGCCAACCTCTATATGCTACAGTACGAACTTGAGAACATCATGGGCTTGGTTGGAGGACCACTGATCGCCTACCTTCGCTATATAGATGACCTGCTACTAATCTGGGGTGGAGATGTCACATCACTTACCAACTTTTTCAATAGCCTCAACAGTCTAGATACGCCAATCCGTCTAACTATGAACTTCAGTGATCAGGAGATTGAATTTCTTGACTTGCTCATTTTCAAGACAGCAGATGGCTTGGGCACTAAACTATACAGAAAACCGACAGATCGTAACACCATTCTTCATGCTGATAGCGATCACCCACCCTCAACTATCAGGGCAATCCCCTACTCACAATTCCTTCGGACAATTCGCAACAATAGTGACCCAACGATGGCAGAGGCCCAACTGAGGGAAGCATTTGAGAGGTTTCAGGCAAGAGGCTACCGTAAGGACCTACTGGAACAACAGCTTACAAGAGCTATGAACCATTCACAGGCTGATCTGCTAAAATCTAAACAAAAGAGTGAACATCCCCAGAATCAATTGATATTCACTACTAAACACAGCCATATTTCAAGAAAGCTGAAACAATGTGTTAAAAGGAACTGGCCTATTATTTCTATGGATGACACTCTATCCCTACACCAATCCCCATGTCCTATGTTTGGCCATGGAAGGAATCAGAATTTGAGGGATATTCTGGTACAGACTGACTTTAGCAACAAAACATTAAGGAACACTAACTGGCTCAATGAGCAGAAAAAACTTGGCTGCTACCGCTGCCCAGACTGTATGACATGTCGTTCTATGCTGGTAGGCAAGGACTTTCCTCACCCCCATACGGGTAAACGTTTCAAGATACAACATAGACTTACCTGTACATCTACCTTTGTTGTATATATTGTCATTTGCCCATGTGGGCTTTACTACGTGGGCAAGACAACCACTCAACTAAAAGAAAGGATTGCCAACCACAGGTCTGCGATTAGCAGAGCATTGAAGGAACAAGCAGCAAAACAACCAGTAGCAAGACATTTCCTGCAATTGGGCCATGGACTTCCTACATTTCGGTGTATGGCCATTGACCACCAACCTCCTCTTTCTAGAGGGGGTAACCAGGACCTGGCCCTACTCAGAAAGGAAACGAAATGGATATACCGTTTGAATACTGTTACCCCACGTGGGCTCAATGAGACACTCCCATTAGGATGCTTTCTGTGAACTTGATTGCTCCTTGAGATGTTGTTCTGTTACTATGTAGTTACAACATTGTTTCATAGCTGCTGCTAGTGGATATAATGTTTCTAATAGCAGAAATTTGACAGGTTTCGAAACTGTCTATATTTATATACATGCCATACTCTTCCTCCTATACCTACCTGTTTCTCCTACGCTGTTTTTAACCCTTGTTTCCAAGACTATCTGCTGCCTGAGTACCACCGTGGTGGGGCTGCCCTGTACCCTTTGACGCTGTACCTGTATACTGCTTACATTGTGACTATCTAATATGTGGGGACGGATAAATGTATGCCTGCCAGCCGATCGTTCACTCCTAATGTAGAACGCATCTACCCCCGACGCAACCGAATCCCTTTAATCCATATGCCTTGAGAATACATGCTACCGTGTGCGGGTGATTGCTACCGGCAACGGGGAACTGTTATGACAAGGCACGGCCCCCTTCTGGGCAGTGGCGCAGGAGCCGCGGGGAGCCGCGACTGCTGTGTCCAGCGCCAATATGCTAATTCCCTGGTTGCTAACTGACGTGGACCAGGCTACGGGCGGCTATACTGTTGTCCAGTACGCATATGCGCACACCCACCTCTACTAGATATATGATTGGAGCAAACTGGTCTCACAACGATGTAGATTGGACGCTCCCTTACTGATCCCTTAACATATCAGCAAACCGGACAGGGTGGGGGCGGCTCTACACAACAGTGTGGGTCCTTCAGGCACGAAAGATAGCAACTTCGGAACCTGGGCTCACATATTTACACGCTTATATGTTTTTATTACCTCTACCTACTCCCGCACTCCACAAGTTGTGTCCCTTCCTCCCTTTTTGTTCTCCCTCGCACTTCACGCATCTGCGCACAGCTGTACAGCGGTTGATGGACAGCTTGCACGGTTGCCAGGCAACAAGGTCTGGCGCCATTTCCTGTGTTTGGGGTTTAAATACTGGGATATTTTGGGATTTCTGAATGTTTGTTTGTGTTCTCCTGACGAAGATCCCTGTGGGGGATCGAAACGTTGAGCTTCAATAAACAACACTTTTGTTTTCAAAACTTCTACAAAACCTGTGAGTGTCGCTACTTTTAACTTATATATATATATATATATATATATATATATATATATATATATATATATATATATATATATATATATATATATATATATATATAAAGCCCTAGGCCCCTAGGTCCATGCCTAGGTGGCTTTCTATAAATTCAGGCTGGCATAAAGTTTCAATGACATGGGATAACTGTTTCACAAGTTTCTAACACTGGGGGTGTGAACTAAGGGCATAACCAGATGTCATTTTGGGTGTTCTTTGGCATTACTGGGTACCTGGCTAGATAAAAGCAGGAGAAGATCATGAATATGAATTGGGTATAGATAGATAGCTAGATAGATATATACATTTGTATTTAGAAGTCAGCTGCTCTCCTACAAGAAAATGGTCTGGAATCATAATGGGCTTGTGATTTATTATTTCTGCAGATGGGTGTGAGAATTCTTGAATAAATGACAGAAATAGCCTGTATAAAATTATCTTCTGAGGCCCATTTCTGCCTAATGGTGCCTTATATAGTGGAATGGATAGGCTTAAAATTGGTTTCTCCTCCCTAGGTCATTAGTTTATGTATCAAACCTTTCCTAGAGGTTTCTACAAACATTTGCTTAGCACCTCATCCCTGAGCTTATGCACTAAAAAAAGGTTTGGCCATACCCCATCCATTAGGAGCCATTCCAACTATTGTACAAGGTTTTGATTGGCAAGATAGCTTTGGGAGGACATGTGGGAAGTTTCTCAGATACGATTTCATTGGGAAGGCAGAATTAATAACATTTCTACAGTAGAAAGGAAATCCCTGCAATATCATTTAGAATAATACATTCAGTATTACCTTTATATTAAACTGTATTAAACTGTTAAACTGTACATGCTGATTGTTCTGGACAGTCAGGCTTGCCCATCAGGTACTTATAGAAGTGTTCCCTATCCATATTATACATTTGCGCATTAGGTGTGATTTGAAATTCAGTTTTCGTGCTTACCAAGTCTACAGTAATATTTAAGGGGACAATAACGCCAAAAAAAAATCGAATGTACTGTTACCCTGTGCTGGAAAAAATGTTTTTCTACAGAGGCGTTATTACTGTTAATATAAATAAGCTTCTGTTTAGGTACAGGGACAGTGGCTAAACTTTCTAGTAAAAAATTGGGTTAAAGGTAGACATTTACATAGCGAACAGCAGAGAGAGAATGCTTTGGTTTTAGTTCATTCAGGGGAAGATAAACAGGAGCAGAACTACAGCATGAAACCCATTCTTACATTAAATAGAACATTTGTTACCAATAGAATGGTATGTTTGTAGATGTTGAATCAACAGATACAAATTTTATCTTTTAAAAAGATTTTCATTTTATATTGTTACTGGGTCTTTAACATTAATAATACACTTTATTGTACAGTTAGTGCTTGCCCACATCAAGACTGGTTAAGCAAACTAATATTCTGAATGAACATGTTTTTTATTGCAATTTTACAGCAGGAAGTGCTGCTTTGTTACAATGTAAGAAATGTATAATCTGTGTTGACATGCATTCAATTTGTACTTGGCCCTACCCCAAAAACCCTACTTGTACTGTACATGCTGTCTTTCCATAACCTTACAAAAGGGAAACTTGTAATGCAGAAGAATGGGGATTGCCACATGGAAAAAACTTTACATACAACAATTCAGCGTATAGTGAAGAAAATAGATTCTTTTGTATTTTCCGCTGGATTATTTTGTATTTTCCGCTAGATTAGCGAATTTTAAGGGAAAAAAAAGAAATACAGGAGATTTGTTGCCCAAGTTAAAAATGTACTACTGCGGACGGCAAATTGCCCTCAAAATGCCTTGCCTTCGCTAACTTTGTAATTGCACAGGTAAAAAACGTGCAGAAAAATCAGGTTAATCACAGAAAAATGACTGCTTTTGTATTCCCATGTTGAAACTGAATCGCTACAAGTAAGCAGTTGTTAGCAGAGGGAAATAAACCCAATTATGCAGATTTATAACCTTTCTGAAAGGGTTAGTGTAAATTGTAAAATTTATATCAATATTCAGCCTACATTCCAGTGACAGTAAAGGCTGTTGTACAGTACCACAACTACAAATTGGATAACCTTGCTTCATAAAGGGGCCCACATAGATTAAAAGCCTTCACAGTATCCTTACATAGGCCATGATTCAAGGCGAAACAAATCACTTAATAGCGTGTGCATCAAGAATTCCACATAACAGTTTCTCCAAAGCTGAGCCACTGTTATGACTCAGGAATAACTGGAATGACTGCATCGATCCAATCCTTTGTCTAGTGTCAAAACTAGATGATACTGGGCCCCACAAATTCATTTGAGGGCCCCAACATATCCAGAAGTTGACCAGTTCTACCAATACATGTTGAAATAGCCCACAATACTGTACCTCCTGTGCCGCTCTGCAACCACAGGGTCTGCTTCCTCTGCCTTTGCCTGATGGGATTTTCAAGCATACCCAGTCGATATAGGCCAAATATGAGTCAGCCCAGCCTTTCCATGGGCCCCATATTCAGGACAATAAATTGCTGTCTCAGGGCCATGTATGGCCAGTTAAAAGGGAAAGCAAAATTAAATTCCTTTGGGAGTGCCACATGTTTGGCATAGTAGGATAGTAGAAGTAGAATATAGTAACTTTGGCGAAAGTACTTTTAACCAAGAGAGGCAATGGCCCAGGAATCAGGTAAAGTATTTTAATCACTGTGATGTGTCTAACATTTAGCACCCCAGTGATTATCCCATTCCTTGCCCCTTAAGAAGGTGTGAATCACTTAACTGTGAGCACTAGGCAAAGGAAAGCTGCTTCCCACGGCCATACCCTGCTCCAAACACACATGTTGCAACATTCAACTAAATAGATTGCATTTTACGGTATGCAGATAAACTAAGTGGAAGTTTTTACACAATCATGATTATGTCTTTAATGGGCATAAAAACCCTCTATAATGCTTCCCTTGTTAATTGCAGAAGCAGAGTTGAATTAGCGGCCAGGTACGCAAAGAGCCAGGACGGATTCCCCAATGTATACGGAGCCTGAAATCAGATCCTGCACACCAGATGTTCTCTCAGCCTGGCATAAACCTTTCTATTTGAATGCATTTTTAACAGAAGCATTTTATAGACTTGGTAAAGTATATACCTGTGCCTTTAAGTGCAGCTGGGGCCAATCTTAGAATAAAGCTGAATCTGCCACTCACTACACTGTATATGGGCATGTTACTTCTATAATCCTCAGATAATTACTGGCATATTTTACTGTTTAAAGGGCAGGTAATTCACTCCATGTTAGTGATTCTTACATCATCTCGTCTGACTCAGCAGCCTAAAATCAGGTAATGTGCTTCCCCTAGAAATAATGATGCCTGGAACTAAACCATGATTACTGTCACTGTGTTCGTCCATACTCCTATCAGTATATTCCGATCAGCAGCATAGGTACCAATGAATCAGTAAGAGGTTACAATTATTCCACCACTCACAAATAATGTTTTATATGAGGAGATATAGCTTGCTTTAAATACTGTAAAGAATATGGAGCAGATTATTTCTCCAAAAATTAGGTATTTGCAGAAGGTTAGGCTTTAGGCCCTTTGGAAGTGTGGGAAAGGACAGGGGTACTGTGGAGGTCTGTAAATGAGCTTATTCAGCACATTGCTTGCAGATTTTAGTGATGTCTTAACATATTTCAGCCTTCAAAAAGAGAGATAAGGGTATCTTAATGAAAAGCAGAGTTTATTTGCAAGCTTTGTTTTTGTATGACAAGGCAAACGTTCTAGATAAAGTGTTGTTTATTGTTTTAAAGGTCCAGTAAAGTGACTTTGTTTTTTTAGGACCAGTAACATCAAAAAATGTAATTGTTTTTACAGTAATACAAATATAATGCTTCAGAAACACTGCTATTGTTTATATAAATCAGATGCTGTGTAGCAATGGGGGCAGCCATTCAAAGTAGAAAAAGCTCAAGTTATACAGCCGATAAGTTCTGCAGAACATAATGGTGTTATATGTTATACACTAATTAACCTGTGCAATATAGTCTTATTTCAATTCCCACCATTGCTACTCAGCACCTTGTTTATAGGAACTATATATAGTAGTGTTTCTGAAGCAAACACATCAGTTTTACCAGTGCAGGACAACAGTACATGATATTTTCATCACTTTCATTTTTTGGTGTTACTGTTCTGTTAAAACTTATAAAGTTTTTATCTGTCCATCCAGCACCTACAAATAAACTATTTCTTGGCAACAAATCTCCAGTTTTGTATGAGAGTTTTTCATCCTATACTTTTGTAGAGAACCTTGCATGCCATTTAACCTGTGCTTAACCCCATACTACAATTACTGTATGCTACAGAGCTTATTTGTTATATGCTATGTGAAATTATGTCCTTCTACCCTATTATATTTCAGACTCTGTAGCTAACAAAATATGTTTAATTTTGACTTATGGCATACTATGTAACATTATGTTATTATTAACATGTATTTATATAGCGCCAACATATTGCGTAGCACTGTAAAGTAAATGTGATTATACAACTAAATCACATGAATTATATACATAGAACATATGGAGTTACATACATCACAATTAATACCGGTACAAAAGGTGAGGAAGGCCTTATGCAAAAGAGCATACACTCTAAAGGGAAGGGAGTAATACACAAGGTGTGGGAGTGGGCAAGATCGAATTAAGTGGGTGAGAAATGTGGTACTGTATGTGGTGTTGCATTTGGTAGTTAAGCAGAGTGAGGGTAGGCTTCTCGAAAGAAGTGCGTTTTAAGAGATTTCTTGAAAGCAGAAAGGTTGGGAGAAAGTCGACAGACCGTGGGAGAGAGTTCCAGAGGAGGGGTGCAGCCCTTGCAAAGTCTTGAATGCGAGCATGTGAGGAGGTAATGAGAGAAGAGTTAAGGTAGCAGGTCAGTAGAGGAGCATAAATGTAAATGAATAAGAATTTTGTGATAGAATAAAATGTGATGTTTATAAATAGTCACTTTTTCTACTTGAGATATGTATTAGTAAGTGAAATATTTATTAGTAAAAGTTAAATGACTTTTCCTACCAGAAAAACCCATCCAGACACGTTTTATTAAAAACATTTGAACTACAGCATATGGACATGTAGTATAGTCATGAAGCTGTCATAAATGATCCTTTCCACCCATATGGCTCTAATGCTGGTCACAGATTGTATCACTATATGTATCTTTTTGGACCATCTGTAATGGAATGGCTAAAGTCCTGAAATAAATGTAGGCAATATCATGACTATATCCACTATGAATGCTGCAGTACATATTGCAAATGATCTGTCCCCAGTTTAAGTAGTAGCTAGGATTGCAGTATTATAGATGGGCAATAATAGGCATCACACATTATAGCTTGCTTGTAGCTTATTACGCCAATCTATTCTGGAACCAATATATACAAGAGTGGCCTGCCAACCTACACCCAGTTACTTGACTACTCTAAATTTATAGCTAGCTCCTTAATACAGCAGGCTACATAAAGCCAGGGCGTTACAAGGTGTTCATCAAAACACATAATCCCAATTGAAAGATTTCTTAATCAATGAAATGTTAGCTCTGCACTGCACGGGTAATGCCTGTATTATCTGTTAAAAGCTAAATTGGCTGTAATAAATAGCAGACCAATGTGATGACTACATTTAAATCTTGTGCAACAGTTTTGATACATGCTATTGTCTAATTTGTGTCTGTATTTCATTACTGCTAGATTAGGCTTGGAAAAAAGTAACATCTGGTACATGAATAGGGGGGGGGAGAAATGTTACATGAAACTTCAGCAGAGATAAGAACAGATAATTTCTCCGTTCACTTGAACTGACATGCCAAACTGCTGGTTTATATAAGTTACTTCTAGCAGAATAAAATGCACTACGGCACAAGAGAGGTACATGTAAGGGTTAACATATTATGCGGACACACTATAGCATGGGATAGGAATGATTCCTTTACAAAGATAATGATCTCTAATAAGCCTTCCTTCGCAGGGGACCTTACAAACGCTGACTGAATGAAAGATCTTATCTGGGAATGCTCTCCTGTCTGTGATTCAGCAAAACCTCTGTGCTATTAGGGCTAGTCCACACTAGGAGATTTGGGGAGATTTTGTGTGACTATCTCCCCGAACTGCCTCTGCATTTTTCCCCATAGGCTACAATGCAAAATTGCCTGCACTAATGCACACGCGGCGATGCGTTTTCAATAGTCGTCCAAAGTTGCCTTTATTAAACTTATTAAAGTTCTCCTTTAATAAAAGTGTCCACAAAGTGGCACCCGCCTGCTTGCTGTTATTGTGCAATTCCAAGACTGAAGGAAACAACATTTAAATAGTAAATAGTAAATATAATGTAAGTAAAGTTTATCAACGAATGATAAATATACTAGTCCAAACACCTCACAATTTGGGACAAGTCACTGGCACTGGTTTCTAATCTCTTGTACCCAGGGTCAGACTGGAGTAATGGGGGCCCACTGCAACATGAGGGCCCGTGCAGGCAGTCACCAGGGGCCCCCTCCTGGCTTACCTCTGTGCGCCTCCCAGTCTCCATGTGCGCACTCCTGCAAGAATGTTGGAGTGGCGTGCACCTGCACAAACGCCTATTCAGTGCGCGCCTGCGCAAACTCCCTCGCACTGCATGCCTGCGCTGAGCTGTAGCGCAGCAGAGATTTTTTTTTAGGGGGAGCCCGATCAGGAAACATGGCTGGGCCGGCGGGGGCCCACCGGGTTTTTTCCCGGTGTCCCACTGGCCCAGGCCGACACTGCTTATACCAGCAACTGGAACAGGCTTAGGCTGGAAAAGGGCCTACCTAGTCTTAATACCCTGTTAATAACAATCTACCCCATATGCATATATGAGAATTTTCTCTCTGCTCAATCTTAAAGCTGAATTAAACAGAATTGAAAATAAAAGGTTTCTGGTACAATGTGATAAAACTTTGCTAATTACCATTTGGCAAAACAATTATCCAATGCAATATGAGAACTGCCAAAATCAATATTTAAGCATGATTATTTTTAATAATGAATGCGACATAAGCATGTATATTTATGGAGTCTGGTTTATTTTAAAGCTCTCTATCTTGGCATTCTGACTGTAACTCTAAGAGAACCTGTGGGAATTACAATCCTTACATTGATGAAATACCCTCCCCATGCATGAATAAGCTTATACACACAAAACTTTATTCATTAATGTATTTCACAACTAAAGAAGGGCTTCCATCTTTTTTTCTTCAAACCAATGTTAACTTAATAGCAGAACTTGGCAGAAGCGACCAAAGCTGGCCACACACAGGCAGATGCTGTTAGGCATCTGCCTATGGCAAAAGAGGGAGTTGCGGCCAAAATGGACCTGCTGCTGCAACACTCCATCTACAATTATCTATTTGTTTCACAAATAGGTAAAATGCGTTTTGTGTCCAGGAATCATTTAATCATAGGTTTTTGATTTCATCTACTGAAACAGCATTTACTATATCTAAATTCTTAAGCTAATGGCTTTAGCCTAAATGAAATATAATTTACAGAGCATTAAACTAATTAAATCTGATGATACATGGCTATACAATGACAGTACTAAACTCTTTCATGTAGGGGGTGTTAGTGCTTACTTGCAATTTGAGCAACTTATTTTCAGCAACCTTGAAATATGTAGGTGATTTAAGGTGGAAAACAGTGTCAATTTGCACTGCACTTTTCAAAGTTTATTGCTGAGTTTAAAGCCAGATGTATTTTACAAGATAGCTGATTACTTTTGAACATTTCCCCTAAAATATAAGACATGCTTCCCCCTACTTTTTACCAGGGCCTGACCTCATATAAACCTCTTCGATTATCACTCAAGAACACCTATCCTTTAAGGACAAGATGATTGATCACAGAAGTAATGAAACGTATGTGCATTGTCTAAGGCCTAAGCAGTGTATTAATCCTCTCTCCCCTGCTGGAGGATGAAATCCAATAATTTTGCCTATAAATTACATTTTATAAAAATGGAGAGAATGGATAAATATTGGAGAAAATGTGTTAGCCATAACATTAACTGGCATTCAAGAAAAAGCCAGAGGACTTACATAATACCTCAGATCAAAGTTACCCAAGGCTAGTTACCCATAGCAGCCAATTAGCAATTAGCTTTGATCAGACTGATGCAGGTTGAATAATGGATGCAAATCTCTGATTGGTTGTTATACTTTACACCAGCATTGTTAGTCAATGAGCTCCATTTTGAATATTTCCAGGCCAGTGCAACACTCAGGATTACTTAAGCACATCATCACCTTTGGTACAGCCTATCAGAGTGAGCAGGGTATCAAGATATTGTTTATTATTTGGAAAGGTATGTCTTTATCCACGAAGCTATGAAGAAAGCTAAGGGGGTTGTTTGTGCCAATGCTATGCCAGAATTATATTATGCCAAACTTCTTATACAAACATTTCATTTTCTTAAAAACATTTTGAGGCAAAAATATTTCACCCAAAAATGCATACTTAATTGTGACAAGCAGATAGCATTGAAGTTAGTGGGATGTGTCACAGGAGGTATTGGCACTACCTCCACTGGTGTTTTTGTGCTAGTAAAAATAGCATGGTTTATTATTTTATTTTAGGTTCCATCTTTGCTGCAAGTGGCCCTGGAGTTCTTCAATGTCAATAGTCAAAAAGAAGAGTTGCCTAAAGGTCATGCAATAGGCAACAAAGAAAGCCTGTGATTACCCCCTGCCCTACATACACAGTCCCTTTGTGCTTCTCTGCAAACTTTCAAATGAAACTGTTTACTGCTGAAATGGAGAGGCTTGCATAAACATCCAGAGGTCAAATGTCATCCATCATTGTCCACTCACCCACTGAGCTGAAGCATGATACCAATGGGAATGTATGAAGTAGAAAAAGATTTATTTTTTTAAACACTACCTATATCTCTGTGTGGCATTGCTGGATCATTATGAGCCAAGGCATCTGATGTTCAGAGAAGAGATATATGCCTGACATTGGGATGAGTTCTATGATTTTCCCCGAGCATTGAGTGCACTTTTTTTGTTCTATGGAATACAGGTCATTGTTTCTCTTGTTTTTTTTGTTTGGTTGTCTTTCTCAGCCAGCAATGACACATCTTCGGTCAGTATAAGTGAGAGGCAATGACAATGTGCCTGTGAAGTAATGCCTTTCCATTGCTTTCTTTTCAGCTTTAACTGCCTGACTGGAAGCCTTGAGCCTGCATAACCCTCAGACATGCTTAATGACAACTTCCTCTATTGAGTAACAGCTCTGATGGGAATAAACAAAATGAAAAGTCTGGCTGTTTCCCGGCCCCTGGGGATAATGCAAGCAGAAGCTGGATAAGGGCTCCCATTCTCCCACACACAAAAACCACAACGCCCCTATATTTAACAGTTGTAAACAATGCTCCTGAGATTTGGAACACATGCACCTCATGTAAATTACTTCCCTGGGAACACAGTGCATGTTATATATTAATATGACAGCACAAACCCTACAATAGGATTAAATAACGATGTGGTGTTGCACATCATTTCTTTTTTTCTTCAATAATAATAAATTAGGAGCAGGAACCAGAAACAGGACCCTGTTTTTGCCACCAAAAGACAGCTCTACCTGCAAGCTGATCGACAAGAATTAGAATTATTTTGTTGAGACATGTCATGCATTGCTTTGGAACATATTTAGGCCCTAACGGCTGTAAAATCATGAATTTGAGGGGCAGATTTACATAGGGTCGAATATCGAGGGTTAATTAACCCTCGATATTCGACTGCCGAATATAAATCCTTCGACTTCGAATATCAAGTCGAAGGATTTACCGCAATTCCTACGATCGAAGCAAAAATCGTTCCATTGAACGATTAAATCCTTCGAATGAAGGATTTTAATCCATCGATCAAAGGATTTTCCTTCGATCAGAAAATTGTTAGGAAGTCTATGGGGACCTTCCCCATTGGCTAACATTGGCCTCGGTAGGTTTTATTTGCCGAAGTAGGGGGTCGAAGTATTTTTTAAAGAGACAGCACTTCGACTATCGAATGGTCATATAGTTGAACGATTTTTAGTTCTAAACGTTCGATTCGAAGTCGTAGTCGAAGGTTGAAGTAGCCCATTCGATGGTCGAAGTAGCCATATTCGACCATTTCAAATTCAAAGTATTTTTTCTTCTATTCGTTCACTCGAGCTAAGTAAATGGGCCCCCTAATCTATCATAACAATAGTTTACTATACGTTTTGCACTGTAAAATGTGATTTTCTGCTCACTTGGAGGTCCTCTCTTTATCTTATGTGTATCAGTTCTCTCTTGATCAAAACCAGCAGCCCGTGGATGTGCTACTATAGAAGAGGCATTGAGCCCCTTTCCTTAGCTTCAGGGTAAAGGCACACGGGCAGATTCAGGGAGATTAGTCGCCCCAGCGTGTGCCCTTACCCTAAAACAAATAAAAGCATAGTGAGTAAGGGAATATCAGACCAGATACTATAAAAAAGGGTGAGAATTTTGGTTATGTTTTTGTTTTTTAATGGTCACATAAATAATAACATAAATAGGTTGCTTTAATGCTGCATGCTTTTTAAAATCATACTGAACTAATAAAGAAGGCCATATACTATAAGATCCGCTCGTTTGGCAAGGTGGCCAAACGAGCGGATCTTAACCCAATATGCCCACTAACGGTTGGGCAATATCAGATGAATCCGAACATTCGGCCCTGGGGCCGAACAATTGGATTCCAATACTATGAATAGGCTCCGACGGGTTGCAGGACCGCATCAACTAGCAGATGCAGTCCTGGATTATACGGAAAATCAAACTTGACTGATCAATATATGGCCAGTGGCCAATTTTTGGCCTATTGATCAGGAGGACCCGTCTGGAACCCCACACATGGGCAGATAAGCTGCCGATTCGTTCTAAATGACCGATATCGGCAGCTTTCATCTGCCGTGTATGGCCACCTCAAGGATTGTAAGTAGCTTTACCCTGCATGTACTTCACCAGTCATATGCACTGACTGGTTCAGTAATCAATGGCATATACATATGGGAACGCTGCCATTTTCCTTTTCAGCTCACACCTTTTAAAGGGCCAGGAGTTTTATAATTAGTAATCAAACCATTTCCATACAAATGAAAAAGGTGATTAACACATACACCATAGGGCAGTGAATATAAAACTGAATGCTAGGCTGCCTGCTGGCAACTTAATGCTGGTTAAACATGATCCATTTTCACCTTCTGTCTCCTCACCTATTATTCACCAACCCCCACAATTTAGCATTAATATGTTACTTACAACACAACAAAGTGATAAAGAGAACAATGCACAGGGGGTGGCAGCGTATTTCAATGGAATGATAACATCCATTTTGAAACTGGCAAATGTAAATAGTTTTTTTGCCCCTATAAAAATGCAACTAGGCTTCCCTGTTGTTTGACAAAAAAGAAAAAATAAACTGCTCTTTCCCCATTTGTATAAATGTTACAGACAGATATGACAGTGTGACATGTAAGTGACAGAACCAATATGATACACAAGTGTTTACTCTCCTTGCAGTCCGGCAGGACATATGCAAAGAACACAGAAAGAGCTCAGAAAATGTGGGTACTTTATAAATGTGTTTTTCAATAATTTTTGTGTTCTGCAAATCTCCATTCTGACACTATACTTTCATTTTGATTTTGCATTTGTTTAGTGAAGCAGTTCCTAAATTGGGGGGGGGGGGGCTTGAGCAGTGCAGCGGGAGCTCAGACAGGAAGGGTGAGAAATGGAAAGAATGTCCAGCATGAAGGACAGATAGGGTGAGATTTGGGGCAAATAGGTCAGAAAGAGCCAGTGCTGTACTATGGAACTGCTTTCTGACAGTCTATTTTTTATTTTATTTGAAAGCCTGAGGATGTGTTATCAAAAATAATGTAAACCGCCAGCGGGATGGCACTTGGAATCTGATGTTTCCTCATGAGGCAACTTCGATGACTTCAGAAAACTAAGCGTTACATTCTAGCTCTCTGGAAGGCATTTAGGGGAGATTAGTCGCCCAAAGAAGAGGAGATCTGACGCTGGGCGACTAATCTCCCCAGAATCTTAGCATTTGTCACCACCCTTAAGTGCACAGTGCTTCCCCCTGAGCACCAAAAGCCTGGGCAGAGCCCAAAAGGGTCAACTACCACTGCACAATCAATGTACAGTAAAACACACATATAAAAACACAGATAAAAAGTACTATAAAAATAAGTACTAAAATAAGTGCAATAAGTAAGTGCTAAAGTGACATGTAAGGCTGAATAAAAAAAATGTCTTGACTAGCCAAAAGACCCAAGCAAATAAATAAAAGCATCATATAAAAACCATAAAGTGCAAGTCCTGAGTCAGGCACTCCTGTAGGGGGCACTACACTTCAGGCTTCCATGATACTTCGGCTCCTGCCCAGAGGATTAAGTGTAAAGGTGGCCATACACATTGAGATCCGCTTGTTTGGCAATGTGGCCAAACAAATGGATTTCTCTGTGATATGCCCACATTGAGGTGGGCAATATCGGGATGATCCGATTATGGGCCCTAGAGCCCAAAGATCGGATCATAATTCAGGCAATACAGGTGGTCAGATTGCGGGACCACATCAATGAACAGATGCGGCCACGATCTGACGGGATTTTTAACCCTGCCCAATCGACATTTGCCCGATCTGGTCGTCTGCAGCTTTTATCGGATCGTGTATGGTCACCTTTACTCTATCCCACCAGAAGACCCCCTCCTGATACTACACTTGATCTTACTGTTTCTCCTACTCAATGTAACTGAAGGAGTTGCAGTGGGGCATGGATTTTTACTATTGAGTGTTGTGCTTATATATACTAGGGAGTTACTATCTGTTTACCTTCCCATTGTTCTGATAATGGGCTGATGGGGGGGGTTTATCACTCCAACTTGCAGTGCAGCAGTAAGGGCAGCAGTAATGGTGGCCATACATGGGCAGATAAAGCTGCCGGTATCGGTCGTTTGGACCAATTTGACAGCTTATCTGCCCGTGTATGGGGGCTTCCGACAGGTCTTCCCGATCGATATCTGGCCACGATATCAATCGGGAAGGTTTGATTTTTAACCGACCGACCCATTGGAGCTCCTTGGCGTATCGTGATTCGATCGTTCGCCCATGCGGCTGAACATTCGAATTACCCCCGATATAGCCATGCCGTTAGTGGCATATCAGTATGGCCAGCTTAAGGGCAGAGACAGACGTGAAGATTTGGGGAGATTTAGTCGCCCGGTGACTAATCGCCTCTTCTTAGGGCAACTAATCTCCCCGAAAAGCCTTTGGGCCATCCTTCCAGCGATTTAGATTCTAGTCGGCGGGAAGACTTTTTGGGGAGATTAGTCTACAGGCGACTAAATCTCCCAGAATCTTCGCATCTGTCTCTGCCCTTACTGCTGCACTGCAAGCTGGAGTGATATCATCCCCCCCATCAGCCCTAAGGAGTGACTGAAGTTTATCAGAGCACAAGTCAGATTACTGAGGGCACCTGGGAAACTGCCAATATGTCTAGCTCCATGTCAGATTTCAAAATTAAATATTAAAACATTAAATATTAAAACATCCATTTGCTCTTTTGAAAAACAGATGTCTGCTGGAGCAGCACTATTAAATGATGCATTTTGAGAAAAAAATGTTTTCCATGAAAGTATCCTATTAAAAACACTGAATGGCTTCTCATAACTCTTCTAGAAAGTTATCAACCCTTTAAAAGAGAGCCCTAAACTACATACATTTGGCTGATTTAAGGTGACTTAAGAAAGCAGTGCAAAATAAATACCATTGCAAATTACTTTATTAAAACTATATTGTGCAACATTGCTGCAGAATAGTGCCTTTAATAAACGATGGCACCTTGCAGTCTGTAGCTATGATTAAATAACAGACACAAAGACACCAGTGTAAACAACAAACATCTAGAAAACTCTGTAACTAACTTGCTTAGTGGTTGGAGCAAAATGTTAATTTAATGGTATGCTAAACTGATTTTTAAAGACATTTGTGACCATTTGGGCCTCTTATGAGTCATTTCAGATACCATAATTCACATAATATACAATACACCTTTGATTATCTGCCCAGCACTACATACACTGAACTGACACATAATAAAACAAAACCATGAATATCTGCCATGCAAGTCAATGAGGATTTTGAAACAAGACTATGCAGTGTGTGTGGCTGCACAGTGGCACCTTGTGAACTCCATGCTGAACATGTCCCACTACTGAATAGAGTTATTGTATTTAGAAGTTTCCATTGGTTTCAGTTTTTCAAAGGAAAGCTTGTCTCAAGCCTGCCTATTCCCATGCAGTTACCCTTCTTTCTCCTGCAGAAAGATAAGATTGCCTAAAATTGGCCTTCCTGCTCTTGCTGAACTACAACTCTCATAATGTCAACAGCTGGTTGTGCAAATACTTTAAATACATACCTAGATATAACTAAAAGTGCTCACATATGGCTCAAAAATATTTTCATGCATTTTTGCACCATCAGTGATCATGCCATATTAGATAATGCCATTCTGGGCAACTATACATATAGGAGGTTATGTAATAAAAAGCACTAAATTTGCCCAGAAACAGTAACCTATAGCAACCAATAAGCAGGTAGCATTAAAGGAGAAGGAAAGCTACGGAGGCATTTTATTGCCAATAGATTAGCTGCAATAGTGCAAGCTTTAATGCTATATTTATTCTGTAGAATGTTTTACCATACCTGAGTAAAAACCTCTAGAAACTCTCTGTTTGTTTAGGATAGGAGCTGCAGTATTAACATGGTGTGACATCACTTCCTGCCTGAGTCTCTCCCTGCTCTGGGCTCAGATGACAGCAGAGAACGGAGGGGGGGGGAAGAGGAGCAAACTGAGCATGCTCTTGCCCAGGGCAATGAGGTTTAAGCTGAAGGCAGGAAGTCTGATACAGAAGCCCATGAGTACACAATAGAAGGAAAGAAATGCTGTGTTTCTTTTGACAGGGGACTCAGAGCAGCACTACTTTGGGGGTTTACTGGTATATTTAGATGGACCTTTCTGATAAGGCTTACTTAATTTTAACCTTTCCTTCTCCTTTACTCGTCACCTGTTTATTGTTGCCATTGGTTACTGCTCCTGGGCAAACTTAGCGCTTTTTATTACATTTGGGAGTTAGTGTGTGTATGGCAGTCTGTCAATACTGACCAAATTCATTTTGTGGCCATGTATGCTATTCACTGGTTACCTAAATCTCCTGTGTGGCCCCAACTAAAATCTATCCATATGTAGAGACCAAGTCATTAAATGCAAAAGTCAATGGCAAAATGAAATTCATAATAATTAATTAAATGAATGAAAAATTGGATCTGTATCAATATGGGTCATATGTATTATTTATATTGATGGCTTATTATCTATTTTCCATTAAAGGGTTTGTTCACCTTCCAACACTTTTTTCAGTTCAGTTGGTTTCAGACAGTTTACTCTCTACTTTTAGACTTCATTTTTGACCTTCTATAGCAGCTCTGGGGGGGGGGGTCGCCGACTCTGTGAACTGTTCTAAATTGATACATTTAGTTGATACAATTGTTATCTTTGTCCCTGCTGAGCAGAATCCCTGAGTTTTATTAAAGGCAGTTAGAATTGATACAATAGTTGCTAATAGAGATGCTGCTAAAAAATGTATCAACTAAATGTTGCAGGAATTTTAACAGTTTAGAGTCTGCACCTGAATTACTGATCTGCCAGACTCCACACCACAGACAGGGACTTAAAATTTTGAATTTGGATAAACCGTAAGATATAAAAAGATGCAAAGTAATTGAAAAAAGTCTTTATTTCTGGTGAACAATCTGAAAACAATTGAACTGAAAAAAAAGTGTTTAGATGGTGAAAAACACCTTTAATGAGACAACAAAACCTGAGGGCATAGCTTGATGTGTGTACTGTGTAGTGTATGCTTTTTCTGCATATTTATATTTATGAATAACAGCTCCCAAATTGCATCCTAGGCTGAGTCATACTGCTGTATTTTGATTACATCATATTCAGCAGTAGAATATGCAACAGTAGCAAGTAACCCATGTAGTGGCACAAGTAGATATTACTAGGCCCTACAGCAAATTATTTTTCAGCCCCCCAAAATGTTTAGAGGTTTAATTGATTTATCAATATTTATTGAAATTGTATACAAATACAATATAAATATATATATATATATATATATATATATATACATACATATATATACATATACATATACATATATATATATATAGGGACTCATGGGGCCCCTACACCTCTTGTGCCATCCCGTAGCTGCAGGCTCTGCTTCCTCTGTAGTTACGCCCCTTAACACAAGCCAATACATCTTACAATTCATATGTCTATACAGACAGCCTTCAGCTAGGGCATGAAATATGGTAGCCACACAAGTATAATGAACAGATATATGCAGATAAGAAATGTCATGTACACACAGTACAAAATATTGAGTTTTGTCAATACCATGTATTATACTGGAACAGCATTACATAAAATATTCTAGAACATTTAATGACCTTAGTTAATGACAATATTGACAGGTCAAGGGTGACAGCAAAATACACTGTACATCTGTGTGATTACAGTGCAAGTCTGTAGATATAAGGACTGCGTGTCCCTGGGAGCCCTCAAATCCAATTTTATATGCAAGAAGTTGGTGCAATTACTTGATCATCTGGTGGATGAAAGAACAAGCTTTTCCACTCTTCTTTCGGTTTTTCAGCTACAAATACTGCGACAACAACTTTAGGAAACCTTTCTGACCATTAAAATAAATACTTCACACTTATTTGTAAGATATATCGTAATTATTATATATTAAATACAATTAAGAGCAAAACTGCTAGTGTTTAATATACTTTTAGCCTATGGATGTATTTCTAAGGGCAAGGGCACATTAGGCAAAAACCTGCGTTTTGGAAACAGGTCCAATATAATTCTGTGTTTAGCAGCACTAATAGACACTGTTCTTAGTCCAACACTGTACCAGTTAGTGCAGCTAACTGCAGTGTGCCCTTGCCCTAAGCAGCTTTCCAATATATAACAACTGACGTGTAAAGTAACTGTATGTGGTAGAAGTCAGTTCTCCTCCAATCAAGCTTCATAACTTACAAGACCTTCCAAACTTTCATACAGTTTTGGTTTTGCTATGTTGTTCCCATAGTCAGAACCATATAAAGTCATTTTGCATGATTATTTCAGTCAGCAACCCCTGCTGTGAGTCTTGTTTGTTGTAATGTTTATTATTACTTATATTATAAACTCTATGGGGAACTGCGCTCCTCCTGTATTTCTTCACATGTGGTGTTTATAATGGTTATGAAATCTGCCAGTCAGACCAAAGAATGGGATACCAGGAGATGCAGGAAACTAGATGGCCTGTTTCTGGATAGGACAGGCACATGCAGGTTTTTATTTTACTAGTTCTGCATCTGCTGGAATTGGTAGTTTGCTTATACTTCAGTTATAAAGTGTCTCACTTGATAACCAACAGAAACCATAATCAGAAATTGGATTTCACAGTTAGGAAAATTACAGAATATGTTTGTTTTTTTGGTTGCTATGCAATACTGACTGGTGCAAACTTGCATTTGCATTAATAAAAAGATATAGTCTGTTCTACCATAGAAAGGAAAGAACGATAGGAAAGAAAAGAAAGAAAGGATATCTGTTTTAAAAAAAATTATAATGTGCCTAAGGGTACAGCCATCTGTTTCGTCCACTGTCTGATAACAACCGCCTAGTTGCTTGGGTACTAGAGCATTGTGGGAAATGGTATTTGGGAGTAATAAAGTCCTCTCCAGCCCAGGCAAGACTGAGATACTGTCTGAGGTGATAAGACCAGTGACTTGCATCATTCATGTGGAACATCGAAAAAGGGAGGTTATACTGCATAGATACCCAAATCTTGGAATTCATGAGACCTCCGGTTTCTAATTAACTTCTGTGCCGTTTGCAGAAAGACAATAAAGAGAGCTCTATTGTGGTGAGAGGTGACTATCTGCAGCCACTGAGAGGATAGATAAACAAATGGGACAGACATTTCTTTGGGAGAAGTACAAAAGAAATGAATGTTGTATTCCAAGAGTTTAGCCAAGTTGTGAAAGCACAGATGCTTGGATAGTAATATGTCATTTTACTTAGCCTTTTGGTGGTGTTTGTAAAGTACAGTATCCAGCAACACCTGACAAACTTGTAAGTTGAAAGGGGATGCTGGGAGCTGTAGTGCAAGACAGCTGGACCCTGGGCAGTCCTAAATAACTCAATAGATGTTCTTATGCACAGTCAAAGGAAATTTAAGGTATACCACCTCATAAGCACCCCATTAAGCAACAAAGCAGAGCAAAAATGGGGGAAAATCCCTGCGTAAAAAGCTGTGTGGTTCTCCCACCTCTCTCCCCAGTACTTCTCCCCCTCTCCCGTTAGACAGAGGAATTAAACTGAGACATAAAACAGCCCCAACATTCCACCACTGTACACTGAACTTACAATGTGATGGCCCTTGAGAAAGGCCAATAAAAGTAATGCACTCACTTAGTCCTAAAATGGGCCCCTTTCAGATAACAATGAGGAGGCTGTGCTTTGAAGGAAATGGCAGGCCCTTGAATTTACAAGCCAACAAGCAGCAGAAGCTCCTTCTTAAAAGGTAAAAAGTGGTTCTGCACAACCGTTTCAAAAGGGGTCATCATAAATCAACAGGGAATAAAGGGAAACTGTCCACATTGCTCAGATCAAATGTCCCACATGACACAGAGGCAAGAGATAGGCTTCCCCTCCCCCCTCCAGGTAACATAACAAATGGCAGTGAGAAGGCTCGGGCTCTAGATCTGAGCAACATGAAGTGCACAATCTCAGCATCTGTCACCTCCCGGGGAGAGTTAAATGGATTATAGGGTCCAAGCAGGAGGGGGAAAATCCTTTCAAAGCCTGCATACTATTAACAAGTCTGCTCCAATATGCAACCTTACTGCTTGGCCCACTAAGGGATGGGATTTAAATCAGAACCAAATAAACAGACAAACAAAATGCATGGGGTGGAATGATCTGATATTTTCCAATTTAATATGCACCCATAGGTGCCGGGGTGATAGCAGCTGTATGGTTAATGTGAAGTATGGGATTAGCGCACAAGGACATGGATAGAGATAAAGGCCACAATAATCAGGACATGGACCCACTGAGACCTCACAGTCACCTTCAATAGCTGAGCAGATAGAGGGCCCTGTTGGTGATAAGATTATCCTAGTTCTATTGTCCTAAGTACTTCCCAGTTGTGTTATCTGTAACTCAAGGGACTTATCTGTGTCATTCTACTCACTGCCCTACTGACCCCTTCTGTAATCCCTGACTCCCCCCCCCCAGCCTGACACCAGACCATTAGAATACAAAATAGAGAACAAGTTTCGCCCCCTCTTGTATCATTTTAAATGTGTATATCTGAAAAAAATGTTACAGATAAAACTTCCCAGCTCAGGGCCTTCTGCAAGAGTGCCCCCAGCAGACAAAGAGGAGAGTAGCCCTGCTCATCAGTGTCGGACTGGTCCACCGGGATACCAGGAAAACTCTTGGTGGGCCCAGGTGTTGGTGGGCCCTCTTGTTTCTAAACATCTGGTCTATTTCATTGTCATTCCCTATTTCTTTATGGGGAAACATGTTTAATAATGGGAGAATATTGTAAGTATATATAAAAGACTCGGAGATTAAAGAGGTTGAGTGAGTAGAGGATGAATAATAGTTTGGAAAGGTCCACTGTCTATGGTTTTCTGGTGGGCTCATGGTTTTAGGTTTTCTGGAGGGCCCAAGGTCTAAGGCTTACTAGTGGGCCCCTGGCATTCCATTCCGACACTGCTGCTCATCTAATAATCACCAGCAAGAAGAGTAGAGAAACTTTCAGCAACAGGTATAATACACAGCACTGAATCTGAGTTGTTAGTAAGTAGAAGGGCCCAGGGCCACCTTAGGCTCCCACCGCCTTCTGCTTACCCTTGTACTATTTACCTTAAATTTTATAACATCTTCCCTCCAGCTCTAACAAGAGCAGCTCTGCAACGACTCGTAACAGAGCTCCATCTATTGGTAGGACTGGCTCAGCACAGGGAACAGCAGCACCAAACCATCAGATCTCCCGATCAGCTTCACTGAATCCCAATCTACCCAGCAGATCTCATCCAGGCACAAAGCTGCCTCCCCCATGAATATAACATTTCTTTGCTGCAACACTCCACTCATCATCTGCAAGATCTAGATGCTTAATAATGATCCTGCTGCAAGCCCATGCTCACATTTATACTGGTACCAAGCTAATGCATCCTCATATGAAAACCTGTACCCCCTATTATTAACTCATTATAACATAGAGGGCGATTCCATTACCAACTCGGGCAAACAAAAAAAAGCAGGCACCCATGCAAGCTACTAATAACTCACCATGAAACACAGGTTGATCCTCATGATTAAGTACCTTGGGGGAACGAAACATGTAGGGCCTGTGGAGATGCATTTATACTTTTAACTATGATCAATAAAAAAAAAAATTTTTTAACTTATACTTTTGGCCCTGTGGATTCCTGATAGCTCTTTTTCTTTGCTGTACACAGTGCTGGACTGGCCCACCGGGATACCAAGAAAACTGCCGGTGGGCCCAGGTGTCAGTGGGCCCTCCTGCTTCTAAAAATTTGGCCTATTTCATGGTTATTGCCTATTTCTATTAGAATAAAGAGGCTAAATAGATGGAATAATAAGTTATAGAGTATGTAAAGAAAAGAGAAGAGGAGAATAGAGGTTGAGTGAGGAGAGGAAGAAAATAATACTTAGAGTGGGCCCCTGGTCTAAATGTTTTTAGGTGGGCCCCTGGTCTAAGGGTTTATGGTGGGCCCCTGAAGCTGGGGATCTGAAGCTGGCACACGTGAACCTCATGATTAAGTTGGTGAGCTATTTACTTTATGATTCTGGAGCACCAGCTGATCTCTCTGTTTTATGATCCCCTATTAACCCATCCTAATACACAGTGTGATTCCAGTAATATACCATCATACCAAGGCTGCTCCCCTACTAACTCATGTGAATGAGCCCACTAGCAGTCCTAATGCCCACCCTGAGTCCCATTGAGTCCAATGCACCCGCACATGCTAGCCAGAACATAAGGAGGACACAGGGGATTGTCCTGAGAATTAAACTTGCCATTATTAGGACAGTATGAAGATGGCAACACGCGGCGCCCACTAACGCGTTGGCTGCTCCTGGTGTCCGGGGCAGCGGCTACACGTGACACTTTCTCCTTACCTGAAGCTTGCACAGGCAGCAATACGGCAGCCACGAGAAGCCCGAGCAGGACACATCCAATCCCCCCATTCTGGCTCCTGGTCCTGGACATCCCCAGAGATTTGCTTCAGAGAATATGTAACGGTGTAAAGTATCCCAAGTCCCCAGAGAACAGTGCAAGTCAGGCGAGGTAAAGGGGCAACACTAACCAAGCACAGAGGGGCTGCCTGGCAGCCCCCGACCCACCGCCTGCTGCTGCTGCTGCTTCTTCTCCAAGTCCAGTACAATGAGCTGTTTGTCGCGCTGCTGCTGCTGCTGCCCGAGCTGATACCTTTCCACTGAAGCTTTATGGTGACACTCCAAAGTCAGCGCTGCTCTTAGCGTTCTGCTAATGCTGCCTTCTCTTACAGTCCGGTTTATGTGGCCAGTGTAGCCATCTTTCCTCACAGGCGCTAGGTATGTGCTGCTGATGGGCAGAAAAAAAACTCAGCTGCAAGTTAAAAAAAAAAAAAAAAAAGTTTACTGCAGCCCTTTCTTAGTGTGGCAGTCCTGCCCCCTTGTGTGTCCCGAACAGTGTGAGGGGAGTGGCCAGGCTTTCCTCCCTGCCAGCAGCTTCGTGACGTCACTGGGGAACCACTGGAAAGTACTCGGGGTTCTACCTGAGCGTGCGCCATCTGCTGGCTGCTTAGTGGGCGGGCTGGAAACGCTGAGGAGAAACTGTCTGAGATAATTTATTCCTCCTTCATCATCATACTCCTCTCGAGTTTGTAGTTTGTAGTATGGTTTGAAGAGTTATTGCCGGTTGGAGTTTATATATATATATATGTATATTGAAAAACCAGACCAACCTTAACTATGAGCTCATGAAATACTATTTATTTAGGCACAAACAGAACAAGGAACAAGAAACTCTGATATAAATACTTATTGTAGCGAATACACTTCATAAATCATTAGATTGAGTGCCAGACCTCATTTATGATGTTTTGATGTGAGAAATACTGCTAGTCATTCACCTGTCTATACTATAATGACTGAGGCTGATGGCATGTCTTATTGCTTTATAATACACAAAAGCCATGAATATCCTGTAAATTATATCCTTATAAACGGTGAGTAGTGATGTCATCAGTTATAAACGGTGAGTAATGATGTAATTTCTGTCACATGACTCACTAAAATTTGTGTATTATAATAAATAAAGTACCCCCAGTTGTAAAATATGAGGATATTAGAAGTTACCTCGGAGTTCCCTGACCTGTATAAAAACACTCGGCCTTCGGCCTCGTGTTTTTATATGATCATGAAACTCCTCGGTAACTAATAATATCCTTATATTTTACAAGAGGGGGTACTTTATTCACTATATAATACACAAAAGTTATGAATATCTTGTAAATTATATCCTTATAAACGGTGAGTTCTGATGTCATCATCAGTTATAAACAGTGAGTTCTGATGTAATTTCTGTCACATGACTCACTGAAATTTGTGTATTATAACTACCCCCAGTTGCAAAATATGAGGATATTAGAAGTTACCTCAGAGTTCCATGACCTGTATAAAAACACTCGGCCTTCGGCCTCGTACTTTTATATGGTTATGAAACTCCTCGGTAACTTCTAATATCCTTATATTTTACAAGAGGGGGTACTTTATTCACTATATATTCATGTACAGGGCTGAATATAATCACAGTAATATTAAGATGGTCATACAGAGCTGTGGCCCCTCCAGGCCCTTGTATGGGGTACTTGGGACCGATTGTACTACCAATATCTGGCAGGTTTGAATCCCTATTGGGGAAGGACCATCTTGATGCACAGGGTTGGACTGAGGGTTGGACTGGGGGTGTCCAGGGCCCACTGGCCCCCAACCTTAAGGGCCCACTCCTACCCCATGGCAATCTCCCCTGTGCATGTCTGCTCACCTGCTCCCAATACGCCTCCTAAAAACTTGCGTACGCTGGTCCTGGCTGGCACTAGGGTTGTTTTACAGGCCTAGCCTGTAAAACACCTGCCAAGGCCAGGGCCGGTATTACAAATTTACCGGCAATGTAGTTGCTGGTAATACCTTTAACAAAAGCCTTTGGACCGCCCCCAATCCCCTCGAAACGTAACTTTTCTCCGCCTTCTGGCTGTCGCGTGATGTGGCTCCACGCCCTTTTACGTCACAACTGCCCCTTTCATGTCCCATCCTCCAATTTTATGAAAAAGTGGCAACCCTAGCTGGGGCCCACCATGTTATTTCCCAGTTCACCACTGGACCAGTCCAATCCTGTTGATGCAGTCCCTATAGGTCGACAGAATTATCTGATCATCAGCCCAGGAGCCAAATCAGCTCCTGGGTGGCTAAGTCGGGAAAAGGAGTTCCCCAAACTAGCAAATCTTTAAATGTATGGCCAGCTTTAAGGAATAGATTTTTAAGAGTGGTTGCAGTTGATTAACGGAGTTGTTCACTATAAATGACATGTTAGAATAAAGTGGACAGCAGAGTTCTAAGATCATTTTCAATTGGTCATTCTTTTTAAATTTGTGTTTTTTTAAACTATTTATATTTTTGTTCTAAAAGCTCTCAGGCTTGAAATGTGGGCTAATGGCAAATGGTGCATTTGACTACCAGTGCCACCTAGTGTAAAACAATGGCAGTCAAATGCTCTTGTCTGACACCTCGTGGTCCAATTTACCCTAGCAACCAGTCACTGGTTTGAACAAAAGAATGAATAGGAGTGGGCCAGAATAGAAAGATATGTAATAAAAAGTACCAATAACAAACAACCCCATTTCAAAATCTGGAAGGAGGGAGCAGAAGGTGGCAAATTATTGAAAAAATATAACAAAAAAATAATAGCCAAATGTAAAAGTTCCTTAGAATAGTACCATCTATAAAATACTAACAGGGTAGTTCATATTTCAATACATTTTTAGTATTATATACCAGGAGTGGCCATACTTTACTAATGCGAGGTCTACTTTTAGTGATGTTGTCCCATTATGATCTAAATCCATATTAGCATTATTAGCATTCTGTTCCATGGCAAATATTACTTAAAGTGGACCTGTCTTTTCAAAATAAACATGAAATCCAATTTCTATTTTTTATTAAAGCATTCATAGCTGTTGTAAGCTAATTTAAAAATCTCAGCTGTCTGTCAAATATTGTCTGCCCCTCCTCTATGCCTTAGCCAGTGATCCCCAACCAGTAGCTCGTGAGCAACAGATGCTCTCTAACTCCTTGAATGTTGCTCCCAGTGGCCTCAAAGCAGGTGCTTATTTTTGAATTTCTGGCTTGGAGGCAAGTTTTGGTTGTATAAAAACCAGGTGCACTGCCAAACAGAGCCTCAATCTAGGTTGACAATCCACATAGGGGCTACCAAATGGCTAATCACAGCACTTATTTGGCACCTCAAGAACATTTTTCAGATAGTGTTGCTCCCCAACTCCTTTTACTTCTGAATGTTGCTCACAGGTTCAAAAGTTTGGGGATCCCTGCCTTAGGCATAGAGCCAGGGCAGACAATTACTTTCCATTCAGCACTTCCTAGATGTCACTGCTCTGCCCACATTCCCCCAGTTCTCTTCACCGTTTAATTGTGTAGCCAGTGCATGAAGATGAACATCAGGTCCCCCATTCTGGTGCACAAACAAGATTCTGAGATGATGCAAGGCTTGTCTTAATAACAGTGTCCACAAAATGGCTCCTGCCTGCTTGCTATAATTATGAATTTCCAGACTGAAGGAAACAAGATTCAAATAATTCATATTGTGTAATTAAAGTTCATTTTGCTTGACTAATGTGATAAAATAGGATTTTGAATATTTTTTTGGGTGACGGGTCCCTTTTAAATATTGATTTATGAAAAACTGTTTATTGCTATGTTTAACAACTATTTCTTATGTGACCATAACATAATAAATATTTAAATAAAAAGCATTAGCTCAGCTTAGCTCAGTCATTGTGAACTTTTGGTGTACCTCTTGCTGCATTATCATCTACTAGATCTGAAACTATTGTCCAGTAAAGGTGCAGCTAGGCTAGAATTTGCAGCTGCAGCACAGCTTGCCTTCTAAGCGTAATCCACATTTTTTGCCAAAGGGGCTGAAAGTTACGCATTGGTGCATGAATAAACGTATGATTTATTATCAACATGCTTGAAAATTCCGTTTATAGGTAGCTCGGGGCTATATGTCTCTATTGAAGAAAAGAATCGAAATAAACATCCTTTAAAAATGCTCTCAAAACAACATTACCGACTAAATTCATGTTTTTAATAACTGTGGAACCCAGTGGTACTAATTATTCTGTAACAAACAAGGGAAAGTTGTGCTTACCACTAATTTTGACTAATTATTCTGTACACACTGTCCTGCAGATGGATTCCAAATTCAGAAGCTTGTTTAGCAGTCATTTGTTTTCGCTCTACATGGTAACATCATCATCAATATGAACTAAGAAAAACACAGCAATTACTTAAGTCTTGGTGATGTGTGTGTGGCTATACAGTGAGTTACTATTATAAAATATACTCAAGCTATTTGTTAGTAAGGTAACTGAAATATCAGCATGCTTGTGTAGGAATGGCACATAGGAAAAATACAGCCCTTTTGCTAAGTTGATGATCATGTTATCAGTACAGCACTCCGTATTTTATGCATAAATTATTATACACAAGATTATTTAGGCATATTTTAAGTCACTGACCAAAGAGCTTACAGTCTTACAAACTTTGGTGACGGAGACACATATAAAGTAAACATGACACAGCATAAATCTCATCTGGATCAAGGTCAAAGGACTTTGGACTGATATACTTTAGCTACTTGGGGAGGCCCATTTATCAACATTCTAATTCTAGAGGTTTTAGAGGTTTTATAAACCACAAATTAATTTTCTCTAAAACCAGGAATGTCATGAACGTTATTAAAAGATCCGAATATAAAAAAAAGCATGAACGGAAAAAATTGCTGAACAATGCTCTAAAGAATTCGAAAACCTCTAAAAATTTGAGTTTATCTATAGAACCTTCACTATCTTTTACTAAGGAAATTTTTGTATTGTGACTTTTTTGTATTTCTAACACTTAATAAATATCCAATTAAAATTTAAGAGAGATTTTTAAAAGAAAAACAAAATTTTTTTGAGATTTTGAGAACGATAGAAATGGAATGTTAGAAAATAGGCCTTTTAGTGTACATCGGACAGTTGGCATCTCAGTGGAAGATGCAACTCCTAGGTAAAGGCATAACTATGCAAGGCATAACTATGGTGGTACAGAAATTAGACTCACTGGCTTGCAGATCAGGGTCTTTGGTGATTCTGTCCAGGGCTGTGCCTGGATGAAGTTGAAAGTAAGACTGTTAGATGCACTCTGGCAGGGAATTATATGATTAATTGAACATTCTCTATAATGTGAGTAATCTGTTAGCACTCGGTAAAAGAAGTAACAATCTGGCTCAGTCTCTAAAGGCCAAACATGTGTAGAAGCTCTGAGCCATTCCTACTTCCAAGTTGGAAAAAACAAACTATTTGGCTAGGCAATTTCTCTGAAGATTAGATTCCAACGGCCTGATGAGAATCCTGTAAAATAACCAGTCTGACAACTTTATTGAATAAGCAAATTAACCCTTAAAGAATCAGACACAGGGACCACAGCCAACCTAACTGTTGCTAATCTATGCGTTTTACTCATAGGTATCAAAAGAACCCAGAAAAAATAAAAATCTTCAGTGATGGTACACCATAGATTCTATGATTTTGCCTCCATTCTTACCCATTTCGCAAAGAGGCATATCTTTTTCTCCATAAGCATAAAGAGACTCTGAGATTCTGACTATAAAAAATATCAATTTGTGTATGTGTATAATGGTATGTTTTTTCAAAGGTGTTGGAGGTGGGGGCTTATGTTACATAAGAAAATCATATGGTCATAGTGTTCCTTTTTTTAGCATTCCATGTTTCAAACAATCATTAATATTTTAGACAAGGGCCACTTACAGACATAATCCTGAATCCTGAATAGGAGAAAGTAGAGTAAAGTCTTTGATTTGCTTTTTTCTGTTTAGCATTCAACTTGGTTTTCAATCATTTTCTTTTAGATTAAAGGAACAGAAACATCAAAAAATGAAAGTGGTTTAAAGTAATGAAAATATAATGTAGTGTGCTATGCACTGTTAAGCTTGATGTGTTTGCTTTAGAAGCACTGCTATAGTTCATATAAACAAGATTCTGTGTAGCCATGGGGGCAGCCATTCAAAGTGGAAAAAGGAGAAAAGGCTCAGGATACACAGCTGATAACAGATAAGCACTGTAGTATATGATGGGATTCTTCAGAATGTATCCGTTATCTACTGTGTATCCTGTGCTTAAATAGCTACACAGCAACTTGTTTTTATTAACTATAGTTGTGTCTCCCAAGCCAACACACCAGTTTTACCAGTGCAGGGCAACACTGCATTATATTGTCATTCCTTTAAAACACTTACATTTTTTGGTGTTACTGTTCCTGTAAGGACATTTGGAATGCTGATAGATGGTCATTGCTGCATGTCTACAAGATACAGTCTCTGCCCCAGACCAACAGGATAACAGAATAACAATGTTTTCAAGATATATATATACTGTATATTTATATAGTGCTAGGAAATATTTTATTGGGCAACTATAAAAGATTTTTATTTGTATCTATAAACCTTGTGTAACACTGAGTAAATAGTTTAGTGTAAAAAAAATACTCTCTTTTTTCAGTTATAGAGCTGGATTTCATTAGAAGTCATAATTAGACTTTGGCAGGCTTGCACCATATTTCATGATTATTAGCTTCTCTATTCTCCTGCAGAATTGCTGTCATTGACCCAGCATTTAAGTCAATGTTCTTTATGGAGGAAAGAGGCTGCCTGCAACTATCACATTGCATTCTGCTTTGGGAACAGCATTTAGTTAGTTGCCAGACAAACTTGCCAGGTATTTGAAGTAATAGGAATAGTAATTAAAAAACAGTGTACCTGGATTCTTGTGGCAAATCATTACAGCAGTGTTAGTGAAACAAACTTTCACATCAAATATCTTCTCAGATGAGGAAAACGGTTACAGGAAACGATATGGCCAGTAAAATATATATTGTATGAAACTAATATAACATAAACTAGGGGTACAAACATTGCTGTAGCATGTGGTGATGATGGTGATGCTACAACCCAAGAGCCGTCAGAAAGGGATACAAGGGTAGAATAGTATAAAGAAAAGGTCCTTTTGTAAATGGAAGCCATCATGTAGAGCCCACTTTTAAGAAGAGCTTGAAGGTGTTGTAATTTTTTCGTATACACTCAAGTATAAGCCGAGTTTTTCAGCATCCAAAATGTGCTGGAAAAGTCTACCTCGGCTTATACTTGAGTCAGTGGGCAGTAGCTGAGATAGCAGTCACCTTTAATCATTCCTATACCAACAGTTCGCTTGGGGAGAGACTGCAATATCACACAGCGCCCTCTGTTGGTTATATGAAAGAATGACAGTGCGCCCTCTGTTGGTTATATGAAAGAATAACAGTGACTGCAATATCACACAGCGCCATCTGTTGGTTATATGAAAGAATAAGTGCGCCCTCTGTTGGTTATATAAAAGAATAACAGTGACTGCAATATCACACAGCGCCATCTGTTGGTTATATGAAAGATTAACAGTGACTGCAATATCACACAGCGCCCTCTGTTGGTTATATGAAAGAATAACAGTGATGGCAATATCACACAGCACCCTCTGCACATGGTAGTGGGACAGTGGGACAATGCACACAGTAATCCATTTGGCAATTCTCTGTCACCATCAACTTTGCTGGGGGGGTCGCTTTGGCGGAATGTGCGCTGCTGGGAGACAGGGCTGTAGTTGTGTCTAGGCTTATTTTTGAGTCAATACGTTTTCCCAGTTTTCGTAGGTAAAATTAGGTACTTCGGCTTACACTCGGGTCGGCTTATACTCGAGTATATACGGTAACAACTTTTTCAGTAAGACGTTTTATTACATTCACTGCGCACTGGCGCAAACTATAAAATTTGCAAACCTTCTTCCACTGTCAGAAGTGGACACTAAACAGTTTCCGGGTTCGCAAAAGCTATATTAAATTTGCGCAAAGGAATATTTGTTCGCAAAGAGGCATATTTTTTCCCATTACCGATTATTATTACATTCCCCCAAAAGGTCTTGTGACTGCCCACTCCAGTGGTGCTGCTGCAGGCAGACTAGTAGGGGTCTTCAGATAATTCTCACGGGAGTTTTATCAGGAATGCATGTACCCTTCTTCCAACCTACTGAGTTAGGGGAATTTAAATAGAAAATCTGGTTATCTTTTGTTACTGTTACCTATTCACTCTATTTAATACATCAGGAGCAATTTAGAAGATAAGCCACGTCCACCATGTGATTTAGCAATGCGGTCTCCCCTCCAGGCAGGTGGTAATGTATTTCTAAATTTTCTGAAAATTAAGATGATAGGTAGTTCTCTTCAGAAGAGGATGATGCAGTACTTACCATATTTTATTTGACTTTTATTCTTTGGTTTTTCATTATTCTAAATGGCCCTATTGTTTTTTTCTTTTGGATTGTTGGGTGTGTGGGCACCCATTACTTCCCCTACACCACTGCAACGGGCATATGGGGCTTGATGATTAGCATTCAACGTTGACTTAATTAAGCCTCAAGTCCCAGTTTTAGCAAAGCCTCTAAATAGAGACAGGCTCTGTAAACCGGGAGGCCTGTTAAATTCAACATTCTTTAATCCCTCATAGACATATGTGTAACTGGTATTTGTAAATTGTGTATATACATCTAACACTGAAAGAGCTATGACGCTGTCTTGCATACCAATGCTGCCAGGAAGAATCTGTTATTAATCAAACTAGTTGGAACAGTTTCCAAATGTGATCACTGACAGTGACAATCTGTGTGTGCAAGCACATGGCAAAAGCTACAAGAGCGAGTGTGCAGCACTTATGTATCAATCTGCCTTACATCTTGGGAATGCTAGAAAACTGTCTGAGGGTTAGGCTGATAACAGAAAAATGACTTCAAGGGATACATTCATAGAAACAGCAAAGGTTTAACAGCAAAGGTTTTACTTGTAATTAAAAACCATTACGCAAATGGTTAACTGAAACGTCGGTTGTGCATACCATGCCATAATAAAAAAAAATATTTTTGCAAAGACCCTTGGTGCTGTTTTTCATTTTTCTTAAATGTTTTAGTTTTACGTCCACAAGGGCAGCTACAAGGTAACTATATGGAAGCCAGTGCTGTCCAGTACAAACTCCAGTACATAATATATAAATATATATTTATATATATATTTATTTATATATATAATGAAGAAATGACCAGCAAAACCGAGATATCTCATGAAATACTCAAAGGTGTATTTAAAAGTTACATAAAAAGCTGACGTGACACTTCAGTTCAAACAGGGACCCCTTCGCGGCGAATTTGCGTGATTCGCTGCCAGCGAATAAATTTGCCAAACGCCCGTGAAAATTCGCGGCAAAAATTCGCCCACGTCAACAACTTTTTTTCCGAAAAAACGGACGCCGGCGTCAAAAACGGGCGCCGGCATCAAAAACGGGCGCCAGCGTCAAAAAACGGGCACCCACGTCAAAAACGAGACGCCGGCGCCGCTTGGCGAATTTTTCGCCGTTTCGCGTATTTTTCAAAGTTTCGCGAAATTCGCAAATTTTTCGGCCAAGTGAAACGGTGCAAATTCGCCCATCACTAAGGACGACCCCTCCACAGAAGTAACTCCAGCACACGTAGCTGCGTACAACATTATGGGGGCGTAGCCCTTCGTCAGGTGTCTGCCTGCTGTGTTCACTGCAGAGATTAAATGGCCCCTGCTTTATTTAATCAAATTGAGACTGTAATCCCCTGTATTGTTCACACATGTGATCCCCCTTGTATTGTTCACACTTGTGACACCTCTATTGTTCACACCCCTAAAGGCCTGTACTGTTCACACCTGAGACCCAGACTGAAACTGCCCACATTGTTCACCTGTTCACACTTTATACAAAATGCTAATGGGGCACCAGCACTGTGTCACTGTATGTAGTACATATTAGAGTGGTCCTGATCAGTGGAAACTGTTTCCTGATCTGTTCTGCCTTCCCTATGCTCCCAGTGTGTGCCATACTTTTTGCCTGTCCTACTCTGCCTGTGTATGCCATACTCTGCCTGCCCTATTCTCCTTCAGTGTGCCATAGTCTGCCTTGCCTATGCTCTCTTTGTGTGCCATACTCTGCCTGTGGAGCATAAGGCTGGTATTTGTTTTGTGGGTTTGTTAGCATTTGAAAATTGTTGTTAGGGGTCCCTGCGGTGTTCAATCATGTGCTGGGGGGTACTGTGTTATCCACAGGGGAGGAGGTATATGGAATTAAGGGTAGGTCTTAAAGTAACAGTTCAATGTAAAATTGAAAAAATGGGTTAAATAGTTAGGTTGTGCAAAATAAAAAATTTTTTCTAATATATTTAGTCTGCCACAAATGTAATTGAAAAAGGCTGGAGTAAGCGGATATCTACCAAAATAGAACAGAGCACTACTTTCTGCTTTTCAGCTCTCTAACTCTGTGTTAGTCAGCGACTTGAATGGGGGCCACATGGGACATAACTGTTCAGTGAGTTTGAAATTTATCCTTAGCATTCAGCTCAGATTCAAAAGTAACAGTTATGACCCATGTGGCCCCCATCAAGTCACTGATTGGTTGCTGCCTGGTAACCAATCAGTGGAAACCAAGAGAGCTGCAAAGCAGGAAGTAGTGTTCTGGCTATTATGTTAGACATCCAGTCACTCCAGCCTTAACCTCATAAAGTCCAGTTTTTCTCTGCACTGAACAGCCAGAAACAATGTTTCTAACTTAATTGGCTTTTGGCAGAGAGCAAAGAACAGCCACAGCAGCTGATAAGATACTTTTGTAACAATTTCAAGATAAGCAAATAAGTAATTGTAACATTATAAGATAACAGGTCCCTTGGGAAAAGTTAGATTCCCAGCTTAAAGGGCAATTAACCTTCATTAGCAAAACTGTAATAACTGAAAAAACCACAGAAATACAGTATGTTCAAACTTTCATAACCTGCCAAATTTTGTAAAATGAACATGGTAATTATGGGGTGTGGCCACAAAACGGACGCCAACTACAAAAACTCAAAATAATCTATGTTACAAGATCTACATATGTATATCTTTATTTATATAGCGCTACTTGAGAATGCAACACTATACAACAGAACAATACATTAGGGGTGGTTCACATTTAAGGTAACTTTTAGTATGTTATAGAATGGCCAACTTTTCAATTAGTTTTTATTATTTATTTTTTATAGTTTTATAGCTATTTGCCTTTTTCTTTTTACTCTTTGCAGCTTTCAAATGGGTGTCACTATCCCCTTCTGAAAAGCAAATGCTCTGTAAGGCTACAAATGTACTGTTTTTGCTACTTTTTATTACTCATCTTTCTATTCAGGCCCCCTCCTATATATATTCCAGTCTATTATTCAAATCAATGCATAGTTGCTAGGATAATTTAGACCCTAGTTACCAGATTGCTTAAAATGCAAACCTGAGAGCTGCGGAATAAAAAGCTAAATAACTCAAAAACCTTAAATAATGAAAAATTTAAACCAAATGCAAATTGTCTCAGAATATCACTCCCTACATCAGGGGTCCCCAACCTTTTTCACCCGTGAGCAACATTCAGATTTAAAAAGAGTTGGGGAGCAACACAAGCACGGAAAATGTTCCTGGGTGGTGCCAAATAAGGGTTGTGATTGACTATTGGTAGCCCCTATGTGGACTTGCAGCCTCTAGGAGGGTCTGTTTGGCAGTACATCTGGTTTTTATGCAACCAAAACTTGCCTCCAAGCCTGAAATTCAAAAATAAGCTCCTGCTTTGAGGCCACTGGGAGCAACATCCAAGGGGTTGGAGAGCAACATGTTGCTCGCGAGCTACTGGTTGGGGATCACTGCCCTACATCATACTAAAAGTTTTCTCAAAGGTGAACAAGCCCTTTAATAGAACAAACATGGGGTCATTACACTAATAAATACAAATAAAGAATACAACAATACATACATATAAATACAAAGTACAGTTACAGTAAAGATTAAGAGCTTAGTGTCAAGGACCCAAGAGGATGGAAGTCCCTACCCTGTAGATTTTAAGATCTGCCCATTAACCTATTTTTTCCCTTGCAAATTCTTGTTGGGGTAAGATGGGCAGTCAAATGTGCAGTGACAATATAATATCACCATATAAAATATATATTTCCCATTAAATTGCCATGTCCTTGGAAATCCTAACAAACACTTATTTATTGTTGTATATTTCCCTAAGTGAATTTTCGGTTTGGGGGGAGTCAAAAACATTCTCTTTGTAATGTGAGAAGAAAATATCCTCTGTCATTTTCTAATATCCTGAAATGCCATTTAAGCAAATTTCATGGCATGGGGATTGTGCAACATTACACTTTTATTGTAGCACAGCCCCCTTGAATGGGTTAAGAATTGTATTCCATAAATGTCAGTATGTACTTGAGAGAATGAAAATATGCACATGTGTTTCACATTGTTGCATATAAAAAATACCTTTTAGAAGGGAAATATAGTCTGATTTTCTCATCTAGTCTGACTCGTAATTGAGTGAATATCTCTGTCACGCAAGATCAAATGCACTCAATAATATTCCGTTTCCTTCAGGCAACATCCTGCAACCATTACGCTCGCAAAATGTGCGCCTGATGAAAAGTAGTGGGGTTGGACTGCACAGCACAAAAGGACACGGCTATCATTTTTAATCCTTAGACCTCATATAATTTTGTGTTGTAGGTTCTATAGGATAACAAGCTAATATCTCTATCTATTGAGAGGCTGTGGGTTTCAAGCAAAACTCACAGACATCTATCCTAAACTGAGATCAATAAATTGCCTTGGTGCACTAATATTCTCTATCATTAGCCCCTTGCCCTGTCCCTGCCCACTTTGTGGGATCCTTTTTTGGCTTGTGCACAGATGCAAGGGAGTTTTGTATTTATGTGAAAGAAAATAATAAAGTTTATAAATGAGCAGAAATTTGGATAGCCTTTTCTGTGATGTTTTGTAGAAACAACTTTCAGGTTTTTGGTTTTGCAGATTTAGAAATCCTTTTACTTTTTAGATTTGGAATTTATTGGAATGTCTTTTCCCTGTGATAATCTTTCATGGCAACTCATTTGTACAGATTAATAATATGGCAGCTCATTAACCAACAGTGTTGTTTTCATCAGTGCCATGTTATTTTCCTTCTGTGTCGGGCTGAAGAATCATTTTCAGTGGCTATGAGGTTATCGCTCTATTTTCTTAGGGTCTTGGAGCACTATTATGTACTACTGGAGCATTCAATAATGGAGACTATAATACTGACATATACTGTATCTTGTATTTTAACAAAAGGACACCGTAGTATATAATTCAATATTGGAGCAACCAAATTTAGACTTGGCCCATTTGCAGGACTCAGATAAGACTGGCCACATTCACTTTTATGAAAAAGTAAAAGCTCATAACATAACCTTCCAACCATGAAAACAAATGCAGATGCTGTATTATACTGTCAGGAAAAGAGGGATTAAAAAGGAGGAGGAGTTCAGCCAACAATAACCCAAAAAGCTGAATGTCAACAATAAATTGTAAAATAAATTTAAGTTAGTTTCAATAAAGTTAGTGTCCATTTGTTCAGTGGTGTAACTAGAGGTTCTTGGTTGCCACATCAAAATATTTTCAACTCTCCTGCAATAATTAATTGAAATACTTCATCAGTTGAGATCCCACAGGGACCTTTTTAACTACTGGGCTGCCAACAGCTGCTGAAAACATACAAATTTCATAAGTTAATTTATAATTATTCTGGTATTGTTTTCCTGGCTTCCTACAAGGTGTTACTGCCTTTGCTTGAAGTTCTAGCCAAAATGAATACTAAAATTTCTCTAATTTGACTATAACCAACTTAACCAAACTTGTAAACTCATTCCCCGCAAAGACTTGTTTCATATGAAGGGATGAAGCAGCACTGGATGAAGGTGCACATCCCCGAAACGTTTGCTGGGATCTCATTAATAAAAGAAGTTTTCTTCAAAAGATTGTCTGCAGAAGCATTATGTGGAGTGTGCCCATGATCTATACTTTTTATAACCAACTTAACCATTTCCATAGCACTGTGATAAACAAATTTGATACTAGCAGGAAACTTAGCTTAAAGCCAGGGGTACACTGGACAGATGATCTGCTTTTCTGTGTTTTTTTAATTCGGGAGGAGAAAAGCAGATTCACACCCATCTGCTCCTTTGTGTAGCTACACTGACAGACAGGGTGTCAGCCTGCATCCAGCTACATTGAGCAGTTTCACTGGGAAAACACGAACTGTATGCATTTTCCTACCAAAATCAACTCAGAGTAGCTGCGCACAGACCCACACCAGTGGAGCTACACAAAGGAATGGAGCAGATACGCTTTTCTCTGCCTATGTTTTGTGCTAAGTACAAATGGGCAAAAGTGGATCATCTGCCATGTGCCCCTAGACCAGGGCTGCCATCATCACAGGGCCCTGTACAACAAATTTTTCTGGGCCCTGCCCCACCCCACTGGTGGCAAGGGCCCCCGACAAGTTAAAAAAAACATTGGTGCCAGGGCCACCTACAAGCTAAAAAATTGGTGCCAGGGTCCCTGAAAAGTTAAAAAAAAACATTTGTGGCCAGTGTCTCCTGCAAGTTAAAAAATTGGTGCCAGGGTCCCCGACAAGTTAAAAAAACTAATGGTGCCAGTGCCCCCTGAAAGTTAAAAAAAAAAAAGCGTTGGTGTTCAGTGAAACATCCTTTAAAGTTCCTACTTCTTCGTTCTTTTCCATTGCGGGCTTCTTCATTCTTTTCCATAGTGGCGGCTTAGTTCTTCTCCGAAGCAGGGTCTTCAGCAGCAAAGGACGATAGTTGCCCCTGTGCCCCCCTTATGGTGGCCCCACCCTTGCCTAAAGCAACAATATGCCCCCCATTTCCAACATTGGTTCAGGGAATAGGGCTTGTGCTGAACATGCTATTTCCATTTTCCTTTAGTCAAGAAAAATATGGTTTTTGTTTGCCCTCTAAACAGGGCAAACATTGAAAATGAAATTAAAGTCACATTCTACCTTATCCCAAAAGAGTAAACTCAAACAAAGCAGCAGCCCACAGATGCCTCTATGCAACAATCTGAAAAAAAATCTGTAGTGTCCATCAAATTCTATTACAGCGCTGACAATGAATAAGTAGTATTTTCTTTAGGGTGACTGCTCCTTCCAACTCCTTCAAAGGGACATCTTATTTTATAAAGCTGAAAAAAAATCATAACTATCCCCCAAGTTTGTGTTGAAGACACAGAAACCATATGATACTTTCCATGTGTAATAAAAGAGATTTCCTTTAAGATTGCTTATATTAGCTTAATGAGTATTCCCATGATGAGACATAAATATGCCTGGGTGCCTGGCACCCCAGACACATAACACAGAACATCCACATATCTTTTGGAAGTGGTAAAAAGATAAGCACTGACCTAAGAAGCTTTTGTGGGTGTCAGGAACTATAGTTACTACCCAGGAAGATAACCTGCAGCAATACAATCTAACTGTATATATGTGCAACAATAGCAGATTTATTTCTAGAACATCTGACTGGGCATAAAAGAAGGGGTTAAGCAGCAGGGTACAGCCGAGGATGACATGGTAAAAGGTGGATATTAATAATTTTTGTATTAGTGCCAACATGCAAACAGGCATCTGTAAGAAAAAAACTGGGAATCTGGTTTGCATCTGCCAACTGGTAATTCTAAGTTTAAAGCAATAGGTTTGATGTGGATCCTGCCTTTATCCTCTAAGTAAAATTGTTTTCCGAGGGCTATTGCATGTTTTATGCCTTTTCATTATTATTTATTCTGGTAATGTGCCAATCTAAAAGGGAAAATAGGGTTGGAACTCTTTTCCATAGTTGCTTAATCTTTCTCTTAGGGGACTCACAATAATAAAGAAATAGCTTTGCAACCCAAAAGTTGGTTCATTTTCTTATTTTCTATATCCAAGCAGAATCTTTTTTTATAGAATTATTGTGATCCCAGTAAACAGTATGGGGGGGGGGGCATTTTTGGGTCCTGACCCATAGGTTAAGAATTTCTGCATTAAAGAGACAAAACACAGCAGTTTAATTGGGAAACTAGATACGATTACTTGTACTTTAGCTCCATTATTGCTTTCATTAGGTTTTCTTCCTCCACATATCACTATTTTACCTATTTAGGGCAGCCAGTTACAGTTTTGTGGCTATAATAGAAAGAGGAAAGATCTAGGCTCAAGAATACAATACGTAAGGTGCTTTCATGCAAAGTTCTGATTGCACAATGTAGCTCTGTACTTTATACCTACTATTGATAAAGGGGTCCTTTGCTCATTGCACCTACATAAAATAATATTTTTGTGAATGTTTTAAATCTATTTCAAAAAGCTAGGGATACAAAATTAAATGAGTTGTAGAGGTTGGTGCACAATCTCTTTACAGTCATCAGCTAGTTTCCCTTGTTCCTGATCTCTTCAACATTACCAGTAGCAAGATATATATTACAGGCTCCTTACTGTACTTTTTTCTTGATAAGGAGTTAAATTACTGTAAAACCCCTGTTTGTTGTGAAATAATGTAAATCTAGAGCTTTATGAATATATGAATAATTAATAATTATGAATAAATGATGATGATGATGATTATTCTTGATGGCCTTGATCAGTTGACCATCTTCTTTAGGCTTCAGTATCTTTTATACACTCTCTATTCCAGATCTTAAACTCCTTCCTGTTGTGTCAAAAACTGCCTGGAACCACTTCTTTCCTTTATGTTCTCTTTCTGCTTAAATCTCATTATGAACTAGTAATCTTTCCATCTTACTGGAGCCCAGGTTCCTATACAGTTCTGTAGCCATTAACTTTGAACAGTAAAGTAGTTATTTGTGCTCTTATCATATGCCATCTAGATGACTACAATCTACTTTTCTGTCCAGGGGCACAAGTACTGAACAGTACTCACTATAACAGTGGTCCCCAACCAGTAGCTCGTGAGCAACATCTTGCTCTCCAACCCCTTGGATGCTACTCCCAGTGGCCTCAAAGCATTTGCTTATTTTTGAATTCCAGGCTTGGAGACAAGTTTCTGGTGTATAAAAACCAGGTGCACTGCCAAACAGAGTCTCCTGTAGGCTGCCAGTTCATATAGAGGCTACCAAACAGACAATCACAGCCCTTATTTGACAACCCCATGGACTTTCTCATTCTTGTGTTGCTCTCCAAACTCTTTTAACATTTAAATGTGGCTCACGAGTAAAAAAGGTTGGGGACCCCTGCACTATAAATAGGAAGTATTGATTGATATGGAGCCTCCTACTTATGTTCTTTCAGCAAACAACAACTGCATACCTATTATTGTCCTAATGTTAGTCCTTTTATAATCCTTTTTTATATAACATCAATATATTACCTAACACTTACCAGAGAATATTTTATCATCCACATCAGTTCTTGTACCAGTAGTATATCTACGAGAGAGCCACACAAATACTGGGACAACCAGGAGACAGTTAACTTACTGTGACGTTTTTGTACCATAGGAGAAACTAACGCAGGATACAGAAACACATAAAATATCATGGAAACATACAAATTGTGCCAAAATTAAAGGAATTGTTCAGTATAAAAATAAAAACTGGGTAAATAGATAATATGTGCAAAATAAAAAATGTTTCTCATATAGTTATTTAGCCAAAAATGTAATGTATAAAGGCTGGAGTGGCTGGATGTCTGATATAATAGTCAGAACACTGCTTCCTGCTTTTCAGCTCTCTAGGTTTCCACTGATTGGTTACCAGGCAATAACCAATCAGAGACTTGAGGGGGGCACATGGGTCATAACTGTTGCTTTTGAATCTGAACTGACTGCTGAGGATCAATTACAAACTCACTGAACAGATAAGTCTCATATGGCCCCCCTTCAAGTCGCTGACTAACTCAGAGTTAGAGAGCTGAAAAGCATGAAGCAGTCACTTTAAAGATTACATTTCTGGCTAACTAAATCTGAAATCCGAACTGCCTTCCCTCTGCCTTCCGCCTGCTATAATGAGAAAACGCTAGCGCCAATGCACTAGTGGTGCTTTGATTTCTGAAGTTTCCTCGTGAGGCATCGAAATCGAATCTGCGACTTCGGAAACCGAATCTGTCCGTGTTCTAGCTCCCTTAAAACTTAAAGGAGTGATTCACCTTTAAGTTAACGTTTAGTATGTTGTAGAATGTACTTTTAGAGAAGGAAGGCAGGAGCGCTCAAACCACCCGCCACACTTTGATATCACGAATTGGAAACCCTTTCTACATAGCGGTATGTTATATCATTCATTACAAATGCGCTCACCGCTGTTTCAAATTGGCTCGGGTGCACTTGCCCCGGGCCCTCCGCTTAAAATATTCCAATATGGTAAGACTGTGGGTCACTCACCGCTCCTGTTTGGTGGTCCGGGTGCTGCGCCCCGAACCCTCAGCATGGGGGAGACATCAAGGTAAGAAAACAACTGCTTGGCACGCACTCCACAGGACTCCAGGTAGCGGTAAAAACTTTTTACTTTATTGCACAAACATATATATATACATACATAGATATGTTTGTGCAATAAAGTAAAAAGTTTTTACCGCTACCTGGAGTCCTGTGGAGTGCGTGCCAAGCAGTTGTTTTCTTATGTTGTAGAATGGTCAAATCAAAGCAACTTTTCAAATGGTCTTTATTTTTTATGGTTTTTAAATTATTTACCTTCTTCTGCTAACAGTATTTCCATTTTTCTAATTGGGGTCACTAACCCCATCAAAAAAAACAAATGCTCTGTAAAGGTGGCCATAGACAATAATGATCTTTCCTTCCACCACTGGTTAGTTTTCAGTGCAGATACTTAGGGGGTTATTTATCAAAATCTGAAATGTTCTCACTATTTTCTGAAAACCACCCCAACCAAGTCTGCACTGACTTTTCTCACCTATTTATAAATTCATTTTCATGAAAATTTCTTGTGCAGGAAAAGACTCGATAAAATCGTGAAAAAATAAGAATCACACCATTTTTTTCTGATTTGTCTCTGAAAACTGCGACTTTTTTGGATTTGCTGCCTGAAACCTGAGACGCATTTTAATATTGATTTACTACTGAACCCAAACCTTTTTTCATATGGTACACAAGGGCAGCAAACTGGAAAATGAGGTTCAGTGTTGATAAATGCAAGGTTATGCACTAGAAATAATATAAATGCAAGTTGTAAACTAAATGGCAGTGTGTAGGGAGTTTCTTTCACAGAGATCTAAGGATTTTTCTAGATAACACGTTGTCTAATTCTGGGCAGTGTCCTTCTGTGGCCACTAAGGCAAATAAAGTTCTGTCTTGTATAAAAAAAAGGCATAAATTCAAGGGATGACAATCTACAATTTAGCCCAGTGGTGTCCAAACTGCGGCCCAAGGGCCACATGCGGCCCAGGATGCATATGAATGCAGCCCAGCTTGGTTCCCGAGGAAACTTCATGTTGCAAAAGATATAGGAGGAGGGGGGACTCTGCCCATTGCCCAGTTAGTAATAATAATATAATAATAAGTCTATTTAATATCCAGGTGTCCCATATTTCAGTGTATAGCTCCATCTGGTTATCCAACTGGCATTGTAGTTCTTTTCTGTGTATTTCCTTTACTTTTACAAACCAAACATGTTTGTGTATTTCATGTGTGGCCCCAGACAATTTTTCTTTTTCCAATGTGGCCCTGTGAGCCAAAAGTTTGGACACCCCTGATTTAGCCTCTTTATAGGTCCCTGGTAAGGCCGCATCTTGAGTATGCAGTGCAGTTTTGGACTCCAGTCCTTAAGAGGGATATAAATGAGCTGGAGAGAGTGCAGAAGAACTGGTTCTTCACAGTCAGGACAGTGAGGTTGTGGAATGCACTGCCGGGTGATGTTGTGATGGCTGATTTTGTTAATTCCTTTAGGAGTGATTCTTGGACATGCATAATATCCAAGGCTATTGTGATACTAAACTCTATAGTTAGTATAGATATGGGTATATATAGTTTATGTGAAGGCATGGAGGGGTGTGTGTATGGATGCTGGGTTTTTATTTGGAGGGGTTGAACTTGATAGACTTTGGTCTTTTTTCAACCCGATTTAACTATGTATCCATCATTGTGCAGTTGACAATAGCCCTTTCCTGCCTTTTGTTGCTCACATTTAAAAAAAATGGGAAACTATGCTGGTTGTAACTGAAAGAGGCTAGCAGTATAAGACAGAGACCACTCAGGAATCCAAAACATTACAAGGACCCCCTTTATGTCATCACCAGCATCTGTCAAAGACAAATCGATTCCTATTTTTGCCTGGCATGCCACTGCCCATATACTTTTAGTCAATCTAGAGAAGTGGCATTTCAGACTACAGTATTGTATTATGCTGGATGTTCTCACACCAAGTAAAATGACCTTGTATAAAAATGAACTTGTCATCTTTCCATACGTTTATTTTCTCCTTTGTGCTTGAGTTGTAACTATTACTATATTGACTCAGTTCTCTGCTTGTTGTTTGTATGGTATATAGGTGGACATGCTTACCCACAAATGTTTCTGCTAACAATGGGGTATTCTTACAATAAGGAAGTTTGTATGGTTTAAAGCTCAATGACTACTTGTCCCTGCTGCTTTGCAGGGTTAGTGTCCTTGGTCAGTTACAATTTGGGCACTTTGTGCCAGGGATTAGCAATTTAATTTAAAAAAAATTCTCTGGGTAAAACCAGTAATGCATCAGTTCTATCACTTGTTAATTAATACGAGAACACTTCTAGTTTTAGCATATGAGACCTCAAGTATTTGCTGTATTTTTTTTTTACAGGTATGGGATCCATTATCCAGAAACCAATTATCCAGAAAGAGCAGATTTACCGGAAGGCCATCTCCCATAGACTCCATTTTAATTTACAAAATTCAAATTTTCTAAATCATTTTCCCTTTTCTTTGTAATAATAATACAGTCCCTTGTACTTGTTCCTAACTGAGGCAAAACAATCCTATTAGGTAATGTTCACATTATTTTTTAGTAGACTTAAGATATGGAGATCCAAATTACAGATGACCCATTATCTGGAAAAAGCCAGGTCCCAAGCATTCTTGATAACAGGTCTTATACCTGTATCTCTTCAATATAGGATTTATATTATTCAATATTTAATTTTTATATAATCCAAACTATTCTTGATTTTGCTTGTATTTCCATAAATATAAAACTTTATTTAAAAAAAGTTTTAACAAAGTAGAATATAAAACAAAACAAACATTAAAGGGTTTTTTAAGCTAACTCTTAACAACTTTTCAATTGGCCCTCATTTTATCTTTTTAATGTTTTTTTTTTTAATTATTTGCCTTCTTCTTGAGATTACAGACCCCATCTAAAAGCAAATGCTCTGTAAAGATACATCTTTATTATTATTGCTACTTTTTATTACCCATCTTTCTAATAAGACCCTTTCCTATTCATATTCCAGTCTTTTATTCAAATAAATGCGTGGTTGTTAGAGTAATTTGGACCCAAGCAACCAGATTGCTGAAACTGCAAATCGGAGAGCTAAATAACATAAAACCACAAATAATGAAAAATGAAAACCAACAGCAAATTGTTTCAGAACATCACTCTCTACATCATACTATAATTCATTTAAACAACCCCTTTAAATAGTGTGTGATGTATGTAGAAAACAGCAAACAATCTGTGTATATGAATATAAGTAGTAACAGAAGGTAAGAAATGTCAGCATAAAGGTAGGAGTTAAAATCCTGAGCAGCAATAGGTTAAAAATAAAAACCCTTAAAAGGAAAAAATATCCTCAATCAATGATGTTGTTTCTTTTTATTTAAAAAGCTATTTTTAGCATTTAAAGTGTTACACTCCCACAATGAACACTTTTGAGAATGACCCACATCCTCTTCTTCCAAACATAACTCACTATAACAGTAACAAATGAATTTGCTTTGCCAGCTCAGGCAAAATGAATCTATTTTCCCTATGGTTATTTTATATTGGGTGTGATAAACACTGAGATGCCAATTTTTGCTTTATTATGGGAAAACAAACAATTATGACAGGCAATATTTATAAATAGCTGCTACATTTCAGTCCAAATATGTGATATGGTACCCAGTGGGAATGATAAAAACTTGCCTACTCATACTTTTCTAATGTGAACTGTATTTATTGTATATTAGTTAAAAATTTCCCTTGGAAACTACTTAATACTTTGGCACTCCAAAGTGTATTTTAGAGCATAAGTTAGCTGTACTCCAGATTTAAAGACCCCTGACTATACATGGCCTTCCCAAAGCACAGCACCATCATGGGGCTGAGCAGTAGTTTACCTAAAATCTTCTTTTATCTGAATTAATTGTTATTTTAATTAGTTAATTATTATTTTTTTGATTATCTATGAGCATTTTTTTTTAATTCTGAAACTAACCGATGTTTCTTGATGCCACCCATGGAAGTTTGGTCTGTCTGGTACCCATTCCTACAGTCAAAGCTTTTGCACACAGTCTGCCCTGAGTAGGACTAAACGTATCTTTCCGACACAGACCAGTAACATTTCCAATTCTGTAACACCAAAAAGGTAGATCTTACTCAATACGAAGATCTTAAACAGAGATCTTAAGTGTTACAGTTGTAGACTGTAACACAAAAGCAGCTTCATAATATTACCCCTATATTTTTTTTTTATTTAATTGAGGGATGGATGTTTGATATTACAGCAGTAATTATTTAATTACAGCATTATTATGCTTTCATGACAACGCACTTGAATAAATATCTACTATTATTATATAATGCCTGGGGTATTCTGTAGGTGCCTGCCAAAAATCTTTGATGGTGTTTTCCATTTTCAAACTGCAGGTCTAGGGCGTGCTCACCCAGACCTCACGTTACAACTGGTGAGCGTTACTTTTTGAGGTGCACAATAAAAACCTTTGTTTCTATCTTTGACTATTTACCTACTTCTGTAAGGGGCCGAAATCATAGAACTGAACCAAAGTTTTTCCTGACACCATTGTGGAGATCTCCAGGTTAGCCTGCACCCAAAAGTAGAGGCTCTCTAATGTCTCAGTGTGGAAATGTTTCTTGGTTCCACTCATACACCCATATTCTTCAGTTTCTGCTCACCATTTTGCAGCAGTATAAGTCAGCCTCAAAACCACTAGCATGCATCAAATCCACTTGGAAATGCTGGATAAAACAAATTAACATCTTTCTCTTATCTGCAAAAGGCCTCTGTGTATGTGTCCATATAGCTTTTATGGTAAAATATTTCATTCTTTGTTATTGAATAAGATCCATTGGTTGTGACCTCTGCAATAAAACCTTCTGCTGAAACTGTTAAAGTGAATGCATAATGGTGCCATATGTCCAAAAAGCAGCAATGTCAAACCTGGCAGACTGAGGTTGGCCTCATAATGGTTAAAGTTCATTTGGTTCCAATAATCCTGATATTAACATAGCAGCAAAAATTCTCTAGCCCTCTCCAATAAATATTATCATACAATTAGCCCTCAGTATCTTGCAGGTTTTTAATTCTGTAAAACTTTCCCGAAGAAGAGGCCTTGTCCTGGTGTCTGTGATCTCTTCCCTTCCATTTAGCTAGTTAAATTTAACTCTCAAATAAAATGTGCTTTTTTATTGCAAGCATATTTCCCTTCTGCATTTATTCTTTGCAAAGAACATCATTATTTGCCAGTTGTTTTACCTCTTAAAAATAGAATCCAATACTTCGGAAGACTTGCCCATAATTTTATACAATTCAACTGTGTGAGATGTGAAGAATATATAATACGTTCTTAGTGGTTAAAGTGATACTGACACTAAAATTTTTCGCTGATAGTTCTGCTTTAGTAATTGTTACTTGAAGTTCCTAAACCTGACTGTTTTGCCATCCTGACTGTCCCTTCTTAAGGTTGGTTTAGTTAACTTGCCTAATTTAAACCAGTAACTTCCATAATTGTCCTGAGGCCCCGCTAAAATACTCATGTACTCAGTATGACCTCACAGCAGCAAGATCACAACTCTGAGCATGATTTGGCAATAAGTGTAGAAAGATGTTCCTGTTATTTCAAGTATGGGATGTTTTGGAAACATTGTTTAAAAACACAAAAGGGTAAAATTAAGACTTTTTGTATTAATAAAATGTTCATAATGGCAGGTAAAATGGTAAGAGATATTTAAAGGGACATTGTTCAAAGTCCTAAGTGGCAACATATTCAACAGTGCTATACAATATAAGGTTGTATACTCCAACTTATATACGAATACAAGAGGAAATTAGAGCCCTGCTCATTAGAGCTTATATTTTAAAACAATAAGGAGAATTTAAACTCAGGATGCAGAGTTTAAAGGTATGTTTTCTTGGATAAAAACAAAGCAGCATTTCAGTGTGGCTGATGTGAACAGTTTGTCGGAATGGTTAGTTGAACTAGTTGGCAGGAGCCTTTGTAATGTGTAACCACTAGTAAACATTACAGAAGCTTGATGAAAACAGTGTGGAAAACAAAAGATTTAATAAAACATTGCAAAAAAGGATAACAGCAGAGATGCGTACAAGGAGCAGGCAGAGAGGCTGGTATGCAAGAGATTGAGGCAGGCAGCAGCAAAACCTGTCCATGAAGCAGGCAAAAGTTTAGGGCAGGCAGCATCAAGCAAAATCTGAGAACAGACCAGGGATAAAAAAAAAAAGGAAGTTGGAATGTGGGGAAAATAAGGGTAAGTCAAACTTAGAGAATCCAGAACTCAGTAACAGGCTTGATCACCAATGATCCAGCAATGAGGTAGAGGAGGAGGAGGAGAAGTTTAAGGTGACATTAATGGGTAAATTGCCTGCAGCTGTACCTATGGAATCTGCAGCTGAGAGCAGGCAGAGGGGAAGCAATATGTTAATACAAGTTGGAAGTCAGAGCCCATAATTTTACTTTGAAAACCTTAATCTATTATTTTCTTCTATTTTCAGTAATGAAAGTCCCTTACTGGATCCAAGCGGGTATGCTGTAAATACAACAGAGTAAAACAAACCACACATGGAGAGCAATTGATCGGCCCTACCATTTTCTGAGTTTTTATAAAGTGTAGAAAAAGGCATAAAAGTGATATGCAACTTGGTAAACTCCAAACAACATGACACGTGTAGGTAAAAGACCTGACAAGATAGAAATAATAATCAGTTTGTGAATAGATAATAGATAGATAAAGAGCAGTATTCTGTCAGAGTGATATACAGTATCTTATGACAAAGCAGCATTCTGGCAAATACCTCTCATCTGCACATTAGACTCATACAGTTGCAGAAGGATTTCATTAGTGGACTGGGTTATGGCCAGAACAGATAATTTTCAGTCAGTGCTTCTCTGCAGGTAATATTTTTTGTAAAGGAGGTAATGGGAGGAGGCCAGTCTTTTTGTTGTTGTTATACATGCCTGCAGCTAAATGACTCTTTAATTTGTAGCAGATCTTGGAAGACTTTCCCAGTGAAGAAAAATGTCATAGATGGGATTGGGGTCTGATGATCTATTGTGTTTTTTATGCTGATGATTCGGAATCATACACCAGTCTTTTTACCTTGTTCTCTTCAATCCTGCTTAGACTAACTTGATTGCATTATGTTAAAGTTATCAATTAAATGGCAGAAGTGGGGTGTTTCTCTGTTTCAGCAGGGAATGAAATTCGCTGATGATGTCCAACAGGTGCAACTTTGGAATGCCTGCCATCACCAGTGTCTGCCATAGTAAGAGCAATTCCCATTCTTATGAAGCTGGATTGACGGGCAATAAAAGGTGCTTTAAATGCTGTGGTGCATCCAGTGAGCACCGAGTCTATCAAATCATCTGTGTTCCATAAATCCATCAAAGGTCAGCGATCCCATAGATGCCATAGTTCTCTAAAATTTCTTGAAGACTTTAAAGTCACATGACACAATGGATCATTGACACTGTGGGGGTCATTTATCAACACTGGGCAAATTTGCCCATGGGCAGTAACTCATGGCAACCAATCAAATTGCTGCATTCATTGTTCTACTTGCAGCTGGCTTGAAAAAGCTAATCACTGATTGGTTGCTATAGTTAACTGCCCATGGGCAAATTTGCCCAGTGTTGATAAATGAGCCCCAGTGTATAGTGCAAAAAATCTTTTTACACTTTGCACCCTGAGCTGCACACAGAATTCTTGCTGGTCTCTGCACTCCAAAATGGAACACATTCAGCATGAGGGGCAGTTGGGGAAAAGCACACAAGACACAGCATCTCTCAGCTCCTATCCATCGACTAATTTGTACATCATTGAACGGAGTGGAACACTGATCCCCTGCCGCAACATAGGCTTGAATGAGAAACAGCAGGCTCAACTTTGTGCAAGCCAAGCTCTATTAAGATGGTTTAGCTAAAGGATTTAGCTAAATACAATTTCAGAATAGACAAAAGCAGAACAGCACAGGTTTAAGCATGTGACCCTTAACACTCCATGGCTACATGATTGTCATGAATTTAACTGTACACTAAAGAGAATCGTGCAACCATGTTTCTGTAATCACCATCATATTATGTTATTAAATAGCAAAGTAATTTAAAGTTGTTTGTACCAAAAAAGATTAACATTTTGCGGGTTGCCCTTATACCTTCTGGAAAGGTCTGCTGCTGAATAGAGCACTCTGGAGTACATCTTGTATATTTACTCACAGGCGTATGTATCATATTTAAAGATAGTTCTTAGTAACTCATACTAGTTGTAGGATCTAGAATCTTGAGGATTTTACATTAAGAAAGATGGATAAAGAGGTTTCTGTATATTAGCAGTTTAAAAGGTTGCTAATAGTGGAAATGCCTCTGCTGTTGGAAGCATTATGATACCTTCAACTGGGTTGGCTCTCCTTCTGGTTCACATTATGTCAGGAAAAGTCAGTAAAAGTAGGCGACACTTCCCCCATCTAACTAAAATTATTATTTCCCTTACCAGTAACCAGTAAACGGTGTTGCATTTCTCTAGCGTTCTTTAATAAGTCCAGTCCCAAGTGAGCGTGAGAAAGCACCTACAGATACCTCCAAAAACCTATGATGTATGGGAGAGAAAATGATGAAATCCAGAACAACTCCCTCCGATCCCCCTTCCTGTTACTTTACTGACATGTTAAGGGGATTTTGTTACAGGCAATGTTCCCTCTAAGATGTGCACTTGTGCACACACACACAAAGTTTGAGGGCAGCACACACAACAACTTGTGATGCGCACAAAGAATTTTGTGTGCACAAAATTTATTTTTTCACACATTGCCGAGAAGGAATTAGAGGGAACATTGGTTACAGTGTTTCTAATTCTTACACTTGCACTGAATTATATAACTACAACTTGTAATAACAGGTAATTATCCTAAGGGTTCAGCTTCCATGCTAGCAAGTCGTAATATATATAACATCTGACATACCATTGAATGAATATACAAAGCTTATCAGAGCACAAGTCAAAAGTCTGAAGGAACTTGGGAAATAAAATAGCTTGCCTCACATCAAATTTCAAAATTAAATATTAAAAAACTATTTGCTCATTTAAAAAACAGGATTTCTTTGCAGGATTCTGCTGGAGGAGCACTATTTACTGTTGCTTTTTGAAAAAGATTATTTTCTCCTGTCTTTAAATTACTAGTGCTTATGGCGTTACAGGTGCTATAGGAAGAATATATGTTAATTTAAGTTAATAAGTTGGAGGTAAAATTAGGTACTTCGGCTTATACTCGAGTATATACGGTAATTGGATATATACTGTCCCTGCATCACCTAATTCATGCATGACCACTAGAACGTCCAGTCTCTTCTCACACATGGACAGACCTTACAGCAAGAAATAATCAGTTTCAATAGCAACTCTGTATATTAAAAAAATTATATATGTGATTCTGGAAGGGCGCAGGAGTACCAACAACTGAGCAAAATTTAAATCATTTCTCCTAGCAGCAAAACACTCTTATAATTAGCTTTATTGCATCAATTTGGTATTAGTAAATATACTATACCAGATCCATTAACAATACCCCAGTTGTAAAAATGTTTCATTCCTTGTATCAGGTAGATGAATTACTGTCCTTGTTTGATTGTGATTCTCGTACCTTGCCGGGCGATTATGGCTCTGAACTAATGTTCTCATGCTTGTCGGAAGCTGGTCTGCTTTATTTGTCATGCCTTTAAGAAATTAATATATTGTAACTTGACATAGCTAAACTTATTAGACACATGTATTTGTAGTGGATGCTCTTGAACTGAGAACAAGATTCATAGACAGTCATATTTATTTAAACATGTCCCCCTCTCGGCGTGTTAACAAATCAGCTCTCATACAAAAATGTTTGCCTGACATACATAAACAAACCACCATGTAATCACTGCATTCCCCGGATGTTACTTAATATCCTATTTAAAAAAGCTGTGTTTGGAGATTTATTTTATTTTCAGTTGCTTAACCACCAACAGATTGTGTTTTCATGCCCTCAGATGAAACATTTGTTTTGTGTATAGCACCAACAAAAAGCACATATTTCCCATTTGCAGAGCCAAGAGTTGCCATGCAATCAAAAAGCATTATGTTCAACTCCAGCGGCTTAACAGGGTGGGTTAATGAAAAATATACACCATTTATAAGCAAGGCTTTGCGCTCACTTTATTGTTCTATAAAGGTTTTGTCAAATATTGGAACGATTTATTCTGCTCTGGAAACCTTATTTATCGGCATATTTTTATCATGTGTGGGAGTTGCTGCCTTTGCCAAGGCAAAATAAAATATCACCTGTAGAATCTAATAAAGCAATGGCCCTGATTCCCATATGACAGTATGAAAATAAGCAAAGACAGTAGGTGACTGCAAATACCTGTAACTCTGACCAGCTCAACTGACAAATGGATGATGACATTTGTAATCCAGTTAACAAGCCCACCCCAACCCCCCATTTACCCTACATTTTTGTCTTATTTAAAAATACAACTGACTTTATCCCCCCAGACATGTTTCCTGACAGTAATGTTTCCTTTACAGTGTGGCTGGCCTTTGTTTATTGACCTTATACACTATAATACAGCACACTCCATGTATGACCTCAAAAATGTTCTGTTTACTACTGGCAGACATCTTGTTGTTACAGCTGAAGGATTACTCTCGTGTAAGTCAGATATTCATAGTCTACACAAGGAAATGGCAACTACCCATTTTGCAACAGAGAATAAAAAGACATAGGTACAATGTCATTAAAGATTATACCTTTGTGATTTTATTTCAAAAGCTGATCTAAATGTAACAATGTAGGTGGAGGGATGGCAGCTATACACAGTAGAAAATGTATTGATTAACTGGTCAGTTTTGACCTTGCGCCAACCCTTTCTTCATGGATGGATCAAGCCATCAGCAAGACCATCCTGAACACTCCATGATGTTATAAGAGTCTTATTATTTGCCTGATTTTTGCAAATATTTGTGTATTATAAATATAATCTTCCTTTCTTGACAACAGATTTTGCACATTAGAAACACTTGACAAAGGGCATAGCCCGAAACATGTTGTGTATCTCTACTCCCCAATATACTTCTACAGATCAACAGATTTTGCAGTATGAAATCTGAACTTGTTCTAAATCTGCACAAAAAACAGCAAAAGGGTAGATACAGAGCTAGATAAGAGTTAGATGGCAGACTGCAGAAACTTCTAGTAATAAGCAATAATAAACACAGCACCTTGGCCTCTGGTATGACCCACAGAAACCTTGAACATACATTGCTTCCACATGGCATTCTGTGGTGGGAAAATACCCAATGTCCAGAGATAATAAGATTACTTGGACCACCTAGTATGCCTTTCCTTCTTGATATTTCATTTGTGTTCCGTGGGTTTCCAATATATTGTGCATATTTACCCTAACAAAATATAGGAAAAAAACATTGCACAACAATTTTATGTTTTTTCATTAATCGCCTTTACCCAGTGCCATGTTGCTGAACTATAAAATGTCATGCAAAGAGAACAAAAGCAGTTAAGCAGGCTTACATATAATCAAAGAGGGTCAGAATAGGCTGTCAGGGCCCAGGGAGAAATCCTGGTAGGCTCCAGTCCTCAAGGGTCCCACAAACATTGGACTGCTGCCTTCCCAGAATCTGAGGCCCCCTGTAACCTTCTGCAAGAGGACTGACATGGGACAGGGATGGGCGGTTAGCTGTGTGGAGGGGGGGAGTTGCGATGGGGACGGGAAGTTCACAACTGGGTTGAGCCCTTGAGGTGCTCTAGTCTGACACTGCAGGTAGACTACAGCTGAATATTACAGCCCTAAAGAAGCTGAAATGCAATTTTCTTTCTCGGCTTTTTCTTTCCTTGGTGCAACTGAGATTTAAAAAACATTCCATCACATTTCTAAGTTTAACCGTGTGAAAAAGTGTCCCAGTTAAAGGAGAACTCCAGGTTTATGATAAAAAATCTTCAATAGAGTGGCCTCAATATGTAAAATAATATTAAGCATCCAAAAATCCCCACCTCTCAATCTTTGAATAGGATTTTTCCTTTTTTCTACTACAGAAAACTAGCAGCATTAATCTGTTTATTTTCAAAAGGTTTCCAATGTAGTGCTTCTGACATCACCACTACTTTTTCAAATTACATGACCAAAAACTACATCCCCCATAATGCCTCTCCTTATCTCTTATTAGTCCCTGGGACAGTGATTCGGCTTTCCTTTCCACAGCGTTTTCTTTGTAGCCTGCTCCTCCCCCCCTTCCTGTAAATCTATCCTAAGCAGCAATAAAAATGAATGAAAAAACAGTTAAAACACCGTTGCCCCTTTCCTTAATTAATGTGACTGCCCAAGGATCTCCGAACGTACACTGAGCGGTGGGATGATAAGAAGTTTATCAGGGGTAAAGGTGTGTGATGACGTCAAGATTTGTGATGCCGACTACGTTACACTTCAGAGGTCTATAACACGAGTCGGAGACGATGGAGGGGATAAGGGCTAAGTAACCGTTAGGAAGGGATTTGGGACAAAATTAATTAAAAAAGGTTAAAAAAAATAATGCATTTTTGAGAAAAAGGTTGTTTTAATCTAAATAGCAGTTTGGGAGATTTTTGCCAGAACCTGGTAAAACAAAGGGGTTTCTAAAAATTCCGTTTCAGTTTTAAAAAAAAAAAAAGGGGAAATGTCCTGGGGCAGCAATTTGCCACTCTTAGTAAAGTGCCACCTGTGGTTATCATTGTGCCTTGTGGCAAAAATACCAAATTCAGAGATGCTTTACTAATTACTATTCCTCAAATGCTCACCAACACTTGTTATATTGGAGATACATTCAGAATTACTAGTAATTACAAGTTTCAAAAGAGTGCCTCTCCTGGTTATACCATTACTACAGTCAATGTCTGTTTAAGTGAAATAATTACAACCTGGCTTATGTTAAACCTTTTCCATTTGTAATATAAAATGGGCCTTATTCTTCTCCGTACCCATACCAGGAAGTTTATCCGTAACTGGACTATCCGGTGCGGGGCCCTTGTACTTGATCCAAACTAAGATATAATTATTCCTTATTGGAAGCAAAACCAGCCTATTGGGTTTATTTAATGTTTACACTATTTTCTAGAAGACTTAAGGTATGAAGATCAAATTATGGAAAGATACTTTATCCAGCGCATTCTGGATAACAGGTCCCATACCTGTATTACAAAATGACTAGAATCATAACTAGAATCAGTGGCACATTGGTTTACAAAGCAGAGCCAAAATACTATTTTTTGTTGGGTTTTTTTTTTCTTCAGGTTTTCAGATTTTTCCCCAGCTCGTAATTATAGAAAAACTTGAGGTTTTAGAGATATTTGTATTTTTTAGCATATCATTCAGCATTTTTTTACATTCGTACTTTTTATATTTGGATCTTTTAACAACATTCATGACAATCGTGATTTTAGAAAAATAGAGTTTAATCGTGCTAATTAATAAACCTCTTAGACAATCTTTTAATATTTTCTGCCTTGACTACTCCGAGTTATTTTTTTTTTATTGTTTTGTTCTGTCGCTTCTAAATATATGTTTTACTGAAGCCTAACGACTCTTAGAGGACTTTCCCAGAAATTCTGTTTGGGGGGCTGTTATGCAGTTTTATAAATGTTTAGTCACAAATTTTTGTAATATTGTAATAATCTGTAGTAACTGTGTAACTATGACTGTGGGATTACAAGCAATATTATTTACAGGTCACTATAGCAGTATCAATGTTTCTTGTGCAATGTAAAGCATTATATCTCTGGTCTTTGTCTTAATGAGTTCTGGAACTGATCAATCCCCAAATGTGTTCAATCCATAATGTTAAGCCTTGGGGTGGTCTGTCTCCTAAGACACAAACCTCTTTGAGAAGAGCCAGAGGGCATGTTTAGAAAGTCATAGATTAGAGTCTACTTTAAATGGACAAATAGTCGAGGACAGGAAACAAAGTGTGGTTCCACTGCTGAAACTATTTCTGCTCCTTATATTCTGCATTTTTCTGTTGTTTAGGTAGTTTAAATAAATCTTATCTGATAATGTAACACAGCAATAGGATCTAATGTTTCCTGAACTCTTCTTCATAAGTTACAGTATGAAAGGAGAATGCAAAGATGGAAATATTTACTGGAACACAAATGATCTCCACTTTGTATTAAAAAATGGCAGAGATGGTGCTGGTGAGCATCATGTATTTTCAATCATACGGTTTAAAAAGTTACTTATTAGCTGCTAAAAAATTATTGCTTTACTTGGAAAAGCATTATATGACCACAAGGCTATTTCACCCCCTAGGGCCCTTAGAAAACTGCTTGTACTTGACCTGCTTGCACCTGTTAGAGATACAGTATATGTCCGTTTTGTCTATGACAGGACAAGGGCTACAAGTAATTGTATAATTTGTTTACTAGGAATGAGAAATGTCTACAAATAATGGTAATGCTTAAAGGCAAATACTCCTTAGACAAAAAGCAATGTTATGACATTCATAGCTATACACAAACACACAGAGTTATGTTCAGAATTATTGGGAGAAAAAGGGACCTTTTTGCCATGAGGCAAGGTGAGCACCTTGCCTCAGGCGGCATCTCCCCAGAAGTTACCAGGGGCGGCAAAAATACGCTCCTGGTAACTTTAAAAGCCGAATTTCCGGAAATTAGGCTTTTCTAGTGCAGAGAGCACAATTTCACTCTCTGCGCTAGAGATGCGACTCCCCCCCGGACCCCCGGGAGGGGGTGGCATTTTGAACGCTGGAACGTGCCTGGGTTTAAATTATATTTCTACATTCAGTGGCGTAACTACTGAGGGAGCAGGGGGTGCAATTGGGCCAGGGCCCGCACCCCCTCAGGGCCCCCCCCGGCAGCTCGCGCCACTGTTCTAATGCGGCCGTTTCTGGCCGTACGGAGGGGGCGGGGCTCTGTCTACATTACAAATAATTTACTACTAAGTGTAGTAGAGTAATAGAAAATCAACAGTCATGACATGCATGCTGCTGATTCTGTGTAATTGAATTATTAATTGAGACTTGTTCCAAATAATGGCATTGTTCAAGATAATAATAGCTTGTTCCAAATAATAGCATTGTGCAGTTCAATTAGTGAGGTCATTCAATCTGTGAAAAAACAGGTGTCAATTACAGGCCCTTATTTAAGCAAGGAAGGCAACAAATGGGTTGTTCCAGACATTGTACAGAAGAACATCATACCTTGACTAAAAAGTTGATTGGAGAGGGGAAAACATATAAAGAAGTGCAGAAAATGACACTTTGTCAAAGAACACATTGACTGGCCCAAAGAGAAATGGAACATTTTGTAGGGGGTCTAGGGGCCGCAGACAGTTTGTCAGACGACCCTCAAACACTGATTTCAAGCCACAGTACATTGTGAAGACAGTGAAGCATGGTGGTGCAAGCATCATATGGAGATGTTGCTCATACTATGGTGTTGGACCTATTTATCACATACAAGGGATCATGGATCAGTTTCAATACATCAAAATACTTGAAGAGATCATGTTGCCTTTTTCCGAAGAGGAAATGCCCTTGAAACAATGACCCCAAACACACAGTAAATGAGCAACATGGTTCCAAACCAACAAGATTGACGTTATAGAGTGGCCAGCCCAATCCCTGAACCTTTATCCAATAGAAAACATGTGGGGTGACATCTAAAATGTGAGGCAAAACCAATAAATGCAGAAGAATTGTGTAATGTAACAGTTGCAGGGCCGGAACTATGGGTAGTCAGAAGAGGCTGCTGCCCAAGGCGCAATGATAGGGGGCGCTGGGCAGCTACCTCTTAAATTGCCTTCTGCCTTTCCCTAGGCGGGTTCTCACCCCTTACTCCCATTCCTTCCCTCTGTCACCCACCCCTCCATTGCTCTCCCCTCCCTCCTGTCACCTTCCCCTCTGTCTCGTTCTCCCCTCCCTTCTTCCCTATATATACTCCACAGATATGCCGGCACTCACGAAAAAAAAATTCTCAGTTGCCTGGGTACAATACCACAACAATACTGAATTCTGCCACCAATAGTGTCTTCAGTTGAAATAGCTGCACTAAAGGCACATGGTAACATATACATTCCTTTAATTTACCTGAAATAGCATGTAGACATTTCCCTCTCTTCCTCCATAAATATTATGTGGCCAGACTGCCCCAGGGCTTTATAGAATCCTTTGTGTGACCTGATCATTTTAATATAATCTGGCCCATGAACATGTCATAAATCAGATAGCTGGCCAACGACATGGAAACAGTTGGACAGCACTGAACAGAGACTTCCTCCCAGCAGTTCATTTACTTTATATTTGGTGAAATCAATTCTGGTGTATCATTTCTCAGAGTTTTGGAAATGAGAAATGCAGGATCAATCCCGAGGTGAAGCTGCCCTTTATTCCTAGGTCAGTTCCCTATTTAGAATTAACCTTGCTTGCTTTTGAAACATTCACATTTCTTCTTAAATCTCTTAAATGCATGATAATGCTGTTTTCTGTAGAAAATGTCATAATAGTGAATTATGCATCCTGCAAAAAGCCTTGCTTATAAAAGTTATGACTGTGCAACAGGTGGATAAGCCATTTGTGAGACATATAGGCTAAGCATAATAGATTAAGCTGTGCTGCTGTGTTTAACATCATGAACTTCAGTTGAATTCAGAAAAAGACAATTTTTAAATGATATCCCCAGATGCAAGTACATTACAGCATTCATATTTGTCATGCACTGGAAACCCGATATTCACTGTATCTGTATTCATAAAAATATAGAAATAACACATTTTTTTTGTATTCAATCTTCTTAAAGTACTTTGTCAGTGATTTAGTGGTTGTTTGGGATAATATTAACCCCAAAGGAATAACCAGTAGTTCCACAGGCATCTGAATTACAGGTATTGAGCAAAAGGCAGACATCAAGCTAGATTCAATTGCAACTTTTCTTTAAAGAAGTTTTTAAATAGAAGATATTTTAATGTCCCCTTTATCTTCTGTTCTTACTCTTCTGCTCTGTGAGAAAAATACAAGATGGCGTGAGTTCCACTGTGGAATGTACAGCCATCTTGGATTTTTCACAGGAGCCAGGCAGAGGGTGGCAAAGAGAGAGAGAGAGACGAGCAGTATGGGAGCAGCAGCAAAGATCTTTGGAGTTGGTATTCCACCATGCAAGAGTAGATGAGATAATGCTTTCAATCTATCCATTTCTGCATTGATACTGGCATGTCTGGAGTTAATGGAGTGATCATTTTTCCATTTTCAGTAGTAATTAAACTGGCATGTTTGGAGGTTAATATGCTGATTATACAATCTCTGCACTAATCATACTAGCACATCTGGAGTTATTTTTTTTGTAGTTAGTAAAAGGGCATGTCGGGTGTTAATAGGCTGATTATGCATTTTCTGTACTGGCACATTTGTGGTTCATATGCTGATTTTCCATTTTATACATAATTATCCTGGCACATCTGGGGTTAATATGCTAATTATCCTTTTTCTGTGATAATTGTGCTGGCGCTTTTAGGGTTAATATGACCATTATCAATTTTAATTGATTATACTGTGGGTTGGGTAAGGCTATCTGTGCCTGCTGCACCAAGCAAACTCACTATATCGCCCTTCTGTATTTATGTCTGCAGAGCTGTCGACTCTCCCAGATTGTTTGGAAGTTACCCGATTTTCCCATCTGCCCCTCTCCCCCGGCTTCCAGTTATTTAAGTGGATTCCCCCAGTTCCGTGCAGATGTGCACTAAGCATTCAGTGACGTCACATTGTGTGCATGTGTGATGACTTTGCAGGGGCCCCCATAAATATTACACACAGACACAAGATTTCTTTGGTGTATTGAATGCACCACATTATCCTCCAGCGCATCAGCAGTGTATGGTGACCGCTCTGATTATGTGGTATAACATTTTCCCATAAAGTCCCATAACATTTCCCATAAATGGCTCTTCCCATTGATTGGCAGCTCTGTACCTGTTTGCCCATCCTGCTTCTAAACTATCCCAATACATCTGTCAATATATACATTTATAAGCCATAAAATATATAATATAATAATGGCTGTCCAGCCTTTTATATAACCCAAACAGTGGTCGTTTTGGCCTTTATTAGTCCCAGTTTGGACAGTTACATAAGTGACTGTTTGCTTCCATTCAAAAAGTTTGCAGTTGGACTTTTACCTATTATTGTGTAAACGGCAAACGGGCAAATTTTGCAAATTCGCTGTCTGTTTATTGCCGTGGGCGCGACATTGAAAAAACTTTGAGGCCGGCGGCAAAACCGTCGCCGGTGGCAAAACGGGCAAATTCACAGCGAATTCGTGCCTGGCGAATAAATTCGCCCATCACTACTTTCTGCAGCTGGTCTGGCCCCACTTTCACTTCCTTTATTCAGGGGCCAGCTAGCTGCTTACATATGCAACTGTCTCAAACTGTCACAAGGACTTTATTATTGTAAAAAGAAGCTACATTTCTCATACCATGCGTTGCAAGTATTAACTCTTAAATTTCCTTACAGGCAGTATTACAATTTACATCATACTTTGACCCTTGGTTATATCTTGGAAGATCCTGGCAGTTGTAGTCTACCATTTTCTTTGTACGTGAGGTTTAGAAAAATATAGAAAAGGACTAACTGGGATAACTTGTTATAAAGAATGATATACTATAAACACTGTAGGTCGATATTCTGTATCTTGCTTTCCAAGCTACATATTGTATGATGTCCAAGATTTAATATAAATTGATATTTGCCATTCTTTCTGAATCCCTAAGGGGGAAGGCACATAGAATGCAGAGTCGAATAAAATAAAATAATTTAGGTTCTTGCCAAGGAAATGCATCAAAGAATATTTAAAGTTGTTCTTCCCTGGCAGACTTCTTTCAGCTTGATGCACCTCTCTGAATTCGAATACGTGGTAAAACCATGGAGATGTCTATAAAGCATATGGTGCTCAACTGGAGCTTCTTTAACAAGCTGTACTATATTTTATGCATTTTACATCAGACACACACAAACAGCAGCATGTAATTACTTTTAGTTAATACTAAATTGACCCATAATTGTTATTCTGACTGTGACTAATTACTCACAGCCAGTAGAAAGTTATCTCAACACTTTACCTGCCCCTTTAAAGGAGAAATAAAATATTTACCTGACTTTGGTTTTCAGACTTTGGGCTACCCTCTACAAGGGAACCCAAAACCATGGTTAGGGTTACCACTTTAAAGCAGGCCCAGATTTGTGGAAAGGCACCAAGATCCATGCCTAGGGTGGCAGGATTTTAGGGGGCGACATGCTGTCCAACCTCACCCACATTGGTTCAGAAACACTGGAGATGTGCAGGAGATTCAATAGATATTTAAATTTCCCATGCACAAATCCCCATTGCTCCGGTCCCTATGATGAAAAATTGCCTTTAGTGCCTTTTATTACATATGGGGGTTAAAATACTAACCAGATACCTGGACATATTGCCTAGATTCTTATATGCTTCTATCAGGAGTTGCCTGGAGTTGTTACGCAGCTAATCCCTTTATTTGTTATATTGAAGTTTGTGATGTTTAAGTCTTTATTTGTTAGTAATTTATTGCCTACTTACCTTCTCTTCATATTTTGTTCTTTATATAAATGCTCTTAGAAAATAAAAGGAAAAACTGTTAGGAAATATGTTTTGTTATGTTTGAAAGTTTTATTTGTAAATTATATTTATTTACATTTACATTTTCACTGATACTGAATATTATCTGTTAAAGTACACATTTGCATTTTTTCATATCAGTGAAAAATTAAAACCTGAATAAAAATATATTTCCTAAAAATACTAACTAGATGCCTGTCTGTAAATAGTCAAGTCTAATGAGTCTGCGCTTCATACAGTCTTGACAAATCATTTACTGTGTATTGCTTTAGGTTATGGATGTGACTGTCAGAGAGGTCCTATGATACATTGATACTGCAATGCTTAACCCTTGTCATTATTTAGTAAATATTGTATTTCAAAGTACAATTGACTACTGTGTTTATATCCTTTGAGTAAAATAAATTGCTTCTACTAGGGCCGGGCCAACAAATTACCCTGATTTTACAAAATTTTTTCCTGGTTTCTGAAAAACTTATGTTATATTTATGTTTAGTCTTACTGTTTTTCGTGCCTCAGCAATTATAGAATGTTTGTCACCATTTCATATGAAAGGAAATGCAATGAATATAATATAAAAGCAAATGGTACCTATATATATATTTTTTTTTTTAAATAGCTAAACTTTAGGTATTATGTGTGAGCCTAGTTATGAATTATTCATAGAAATAATCATTATACTGAGTTGAGAATATCAATCAGCAGTATATTGTGGTGCCTAAGGCAGACAACTTGTGTGAGAGAGGCTGTCATTGGACATCAACCTTCTGCTTTGGAGGAGACTCTCTGGGATGTATTTGCAAAGGGATTTACACACTATTATGGGGACAAAAGGATGTGAAATGCTGACCATATGGATAGTTTTAATACGGCAAAATGAGCCTTTTTATGTTCCTTTTGTTTACACGTTCATAGTCAGTAAAGAATGAGATTATTATGTGGCCCAAACTTGAATTCGCGATACTGTATTTAAATGCATGTGAGCTGCCATATTATGGTTGCCATATGAGACCTATTTTAGGTGCAAAATAAATTTAGCATGTGTTTTACTAGAGGTTATATGAGTCTCTTGGAAATAATCAACACACAATAGCTACGTAAAAGCAAAGGTTTTACTACATATAAGAGATGAAAAAGATATACATTACCGAGTGAGCAAATGAGCAAAGCACCCCGCTCTGCAACCAAGACTGGGAGATCCCAATTGAAGCCTCAAACGGTTCACGAGGTCCTGTGGCAGCATGCGTAACCCCACAGGAGAGATCTCAGCTGACTGAATGGAGACCCCCAGTTTTATATTCTCAAAAACAATGAGCTCATGCATTAAACCACTTGGTTAATAACAGATCTTGCTTTCCATGCTCTCAATGGGACATGGTCAGACTACCAACAAGCACATCCGAAGCAGAGCTCCTGGCTATGATAAAGGAAAGCCCCATGAGAACTTCCAGAAGTCACAAACATATTAGGAACAAATACAAGTATTAGGTCAACGACTAATTGGGTCCAATCGTTTCTCTTGCACAAAACTTTGTTATACACAATTATAGGCTATAAAGCTGTCTTGTATACTATAATACAAAGCTTTGTATTACACAATCATTGGTTATAAAGCTGTCTTACTATATTAATTATATTATTAAATTTATATATTAATTACTATATTGATTCAGCATAACATCAACAGTAGAATAGTTCTTTGGGTTATATTTATCATGAGCCACCATTGATGACAGTTCGTTGTCTCATATTTCTATCAAAGTCTTATATTTGTATTAAAGTATTACCATGAGCCATCATTGAAAAACTCCTCTTATTACAGCATATTTCTCAAAACACCCTAGCATGCCACATATTGTCTGTAGTCAAATTCTGAGGTGCAAAAGCTGCATTAACCACACCTTTCTTTCAGAATAGAATCCAGGTGCTCCTGTGCCAGAAATATGACATACAAAACATGAGATATACAGATCATTTTCTCACTGGAATCTATGAAATATATTACAACTTGGAGCGTTGTGGAAGCACCTATAAAAGCTTTAAGGCATTATAGCATAGGCATAAAACCTAAAATAATATTCTCCTTCCGGTTAAATTGGAGGCTTCCTTTATCAGGGACCTCTTTACCTTGTGGACAGTATTGCATTCGTTCTCTCTGGAAATATTGGATGAGTTTCTGTCTGGTGCACTATACAAAAATAAATAATATGAATGAAGACATAAGGCTAACTGACAGGGCATATTTTGCTTTTTTTTGGATTATAGAAAAGACATGGACATGGTAGTAATAGATTTCATTTTGTTAATATGAAACCTTCCCAGGAAGCATTCCAGAGCTAATATTTTGTTTTTCATTCTTGAGTTAATAAAAGGCTGTCGTCTCAATTCTCCTTCGATGTTTCATTGCAATATATTTTTGTTTGGGGAAAAAATTCTGGAAAATGTTTTAGTAACACAAAATTGTAGTTATTTCCTTTGAAATAAGAACTGCCACTGCTAACCTCCTTTATACTTTTAAATGCTACCTCCTAGTGGGCAGCCCTTGAAATAAAATGGAACAAGGAAAGGGACATAGCTGTCTGAGTATACTACCTTAGGGTGCAGATTTATCAAGGGTCGAATTTCGAAGTGTAAAAAAACAAGCCAGATGGAACGAGACTCTGATGCATATGGCCCATAAAGGCACTTTTAGAAATGAATATGGACTTTGAAAATAAGCATTGCAACTCTTAGTCTTTCTAAATGAGGTGACACTCCAGAATGCTCATCATCGTATTGAATGATACTGATAACGTTTCCAAGAATATTGGATATTTTAAGAGAGGTTAATTGCACAATAAAATAACTTTTTAACATTGATTTCCCACTTCCCCTAATTTATTCTCAATGTTTTTGGTTAAAAAAAACACTGAGGTCATTTAGAACACCAGAGGTAAAAACGTTTGTTAATTTATCCCAAGAATGCCTTACTGAGACTGAAAGAGGGGTGTTAGGAAAAGGACTGGGGTTTATTCCAGTAAAAATTGTTTCTGCCTACATTTTCGGAAGGGGTTTTTTACAGTGAGAGCTGTGAAGATGTGGAATTTTCTCCCTGAATCAGTGGTACAGGCTGATACATTAGATAGCTTTAAGAATATTGAATGGCTTTTTAGCAAGTGAGGGAATACAGGGTTATGGAATATAGCTCATAGTACAAGTTGATCCAGGGACTAGTCCGATTTGGAGTCAGGAAGGAATTTTTTCCCCTCTGAGGCAAATTGGAGAGGCTTCAGATGGGGATTTTTGCCTTCCTCTGGATCAACTGGCAGTTAGGCAGGTTAAAAAAAAAGTCAAAAGGTTGAACTTGATGGACGTATTCAAGTTTGTAGGGACATTAAAATTGCGTGCCCATTTTGATACATGTAAGAGGAAAGATGAGGCTGGTGATTTTAATATAAAACCAAACAAGGAAGTTGTAGTGATGAAAAATAAGTTAGGTGTGAAATCATCGTTTATAATAAATATTGACAACAAATGTATTGAAATGTTTGAATATATGGTTAAACAGGATCTGACCAAATTGACAGACATGAAAATTGGTTAAGGGTAAAGCTAATATGTCATTAGCGGAACGGGAAGCATTAAAGAATATAAGTTCCTATACCGATATTGTTGTCCAGTCAGCGGAAAAAGGTGGCACTGTTGTGGTCTTGGACCTACAGAAATATATTAATGAAGCATCACGCCAGTTGGACAATCAATTGCGATATAGGAAACATACTTTTAACCAAACAGAATCCTTTAAGAAAGGGGCACTCATGGAAGGTATTAATTCACAAGAATTATGTAATGTACTTACTGTTAAGTGGCCATAAATTCCCTACATATATTTTTTACCGAAAATACACAAGGACCTACAAAAACCACCTGGAAGACCTATAATCTCCGGACGGGGGTCCATAATACAACCACTCGCAGTGGATGTAGATGTGGTGTGCCAAACGATTTTAAACCTTTTGACCGTTTGGCACACAACCACATTTTTAAATAAGCTGTTAAAATTACCAGATAGGAAGGTTCTACTATGCTTCCTGGATGTATGTGACTTGTATTCCACAATTCCACATTCAGAAGGCATAGAATGCATATGAATCCATCTTATAAAATTGGGGTTGAAAGCACACAAGATTAATTTTACTTGTGAAGTCCTTTAATTTGTATTAACCAAAAATTATTTTATGTTTTGCAAACAATATTTTGTACAGTCAATGGGCTGCGCAATGGGTGCTAACATGGCCCAGATATATGCAAATACGTTCATGTTTGAATTTGAAAATAAGTACATTTTACACAGCAATGCTTGGAATGAACGTATTCTGCATTATTGGCGCTATGTGGATGATATTTTCCTTCTTTGGGATGGCACAGGTGAACAGTTTGAACTGATGGTACAGGAGCTGAACAAAGCTCATGAGACCATTAAGTTCACTCTGGAGGAAGGGGTTGATCCCCCGAAAGCTTGTGCCACAATGTCTGCAATAAACAAAATGAAGGCTTAAGCCCGTGTGAATATGTGTGCTTCTTCCCCTTACATAGCTTGTCATTTAGAACACATCAGCGCCATAAATAATTCAAACAAATCATAGGCAATGCATTCAAATAATGCCAAACTCTTATAATAGATCTGAAGGTGACCCTTGAGAAACTAATGTGTAAAAGACTCTGTTTGTGTGAATAACATAAAGATTATAAGAAATAAGGCTAATTTAATGTTGTGTTCATACATGGGCAGAATTACTCTGCTGATTCAGCCTCTTCAGACCTAAGCCTATCTTTCCTTGTTTATGGCCCACTGGCAGGTCTGCCCGATTGATACCTGGACATACTGTTAATCCAAATCAGGCAGACCTGAAAACCCTGTTGGACAAAGAGCACATTGATGGCGGTCATTTACCGATATGCCTCCATATGCCCCAGTAGATGTATGCCTCCATATGCCCCTATGTATCCCTGGTTCCTAACATTTGTTACTCAAAATCTTCATTCACATGACATTTAAATGAGATGGATGAATTCACCTTGGCTGCAGATGTTTCCCCTTTATATATTTATAGTCTACCAAATAATTGTGGTTTCTAGACCAGTGTCTTGCAACACTTTCATTCAGGCCTTTTTCTTTCACTTTTCATAGTCTACATCCAGATCCACACATATAGGAAAATACATTTTCAATATTACAGTCTAGGCAAGTGCGTTCTTGTACATCGGGCCTGTAACTATTGGTGCAATGGTTTGGGGCACTAGGCATGTACTACTTCTTTCTGTGTACCACTAGTCTGGGCCCTTAAAAGAGAACTAAACCCTAAAAATGAATGTGGCTAAAAGTGCCATATTTTACATCCTGAACTTATTGCACCGGCCTAAAGTTTCAGCTTCTCAATAGCAGCAATGATCCAGAACTTCAAACTTGTCATGGGTGGTACCATATATATTCTATACACACTATATATATACTGTATAAAACACACACATAGAATAGGTTTCCCCATGTTGGGTTTTGTGCCTTATATCAGCCTTATACTGTTACATTTATATTCTATGTGTACTTCATATTTAGAGCCAGTCCCAAAGCTCAGTAAGTGACAGCAGCACAGAGCATGTGCAGTGAATCAGCAGAAAAGAAGATGGAGAGCTACTGGTGCACAGATCTTCCACAAGGGCCTAAAGGGCAGTTGAGTCTTGGGTTGGTACATAATCCCAAAACATAATGTATAACATTTCTATCTTACTTATTAATTTGAGCTTTAATTCTCTTTTAAGTACTGTACAAGATCCATCTGACAAGCATCCCTCCTCTGTCCACTCACTTTGGCCCACCAACCCTGTTGCCACTGTGCATGGGTCGTGGTTGCCAACCGGCTTGATCCTCCACTGACTGCAGTAAAGCAAATTGATAAACCTGCCTCAGACAGAAGTGAGGAACGAAAAAATGCTTTTGGTTAATTAAAGAGCCAAATTTAAATGTATTTACCCTCTCCTCGTCCCTGAAGAAGGCAAAAAAAGGTGGGGGTGAGGTGGAGTGGCAGTCAGGGTAGAATCACCCCTGTGTCCTGGAGTTTATGCAAATATTACTGTTAAAGCATGCGGCAACAAGAAATTCAAAGAGGTATACACTTAAAGTAGCATAATAATAAAAGACAGACAAATAAATTACTGTAATACAAATCAAGCAGATCCTTAATAGCGAAGTAGATGTTTCCAATCCTTAATAGGAATTCTGTGTAACCTCACCATATGTTGCTCATCCCTCCTCTAATATTTGCTTCATATATATTTCATTGCCTGGATGCCGCCTGCCTCCCCCAATGTATGAGATGTAACGCCTTTTTAGAGTTTTTATGGTATTCTAATAATTGGCATTTATGAATTTCCTATTTCAAATCTAGGTGAAAACTCCCATTTCTGGTCATTGTTTAGTTTCTTGTTTTTTTTTTAATGCTGACAACTGTTTTCTATTTTCAATTTATTTTGTGCCGACTAAGAATGTAAATTGAACTTTAATGCTATTGTCCTTTGTTCTTTAGCTGTGTAAATATGTTTTGAATTATTGCTCACGTATAAAGTAAAACAGTCCTGCGTATCACCCTTCTGCTTTTGTGTAGTGCAAGAGCCAAGAAAGATAGTGTATGAGATTTTATGACCAACAGATGGAATAATTGGTATCATAGATTTTTTTTATATAGAAAGGTCACGGTTCAGGCTCCATCTGGAGACTTGTTAGAGTCCAGTTTGTTCTGATTGCTTGAATCAGTACTGTGACGGGATTAAATAGAATCCGTCCTAACATTCTTTTATAATACTATTTACCTTTAAACACAGGCTTAAATAAAATAGGCTCAAATAGTTCTGTGCTTCACGCTTGACATTTTTAATGCTGGATTATTGTACTTTCTGCTGTCTGTTTATTATTCCAATTTAGTAAATTATTGGCAAAAACACTAGCCTAATAAATTGGTTTGTGCTAAATATATCTATCCTTTTATGGAAATATAAAATAAAATAAAGCACTGCAGAATTCCCAATCTCTGAGAAGAATTTGTGTAAATCATAATTTTCATACGATTGGGAGATGAGTTTTTCCCCATATGGCTGCTGCTTGTAGGAGTACAGGGGTAAATGATGGTTTTTCATAGGTAAAGAATAATGTCAGTTTTGGGAAGTTTAGTGTTCCTGAAAATAGACCAATATATATTTGTATATAGTTACTGTATACACTTCATTAAAAGCAATTTTTTGGTAAATTTCCCAAATTGTAGTTTTTTCAATTTTCAGTGGAGAAGATTCATTTGCTTTGATTAATGGGATTCTCTCATGCTTTATAAAATATCGTTTTTATTACTAAATTACACTGTGTAAATTGCAAATAACTCATTCTACCATTTAAAATATTGTTCTTGAAACAATAAAAAAAATTTTTTCAGTTTGTAACCCTTTCAACACCCCTTCTGTCTTTGTAACGCTACACAGCAGGAAAACAGTAATAATGCACAAACAGACTTTGGCAAACAAAATAACTTTTTATCAGATGGGGATCCCCTGCAAGTGCTGAATTCTCCAATCCGGACTCCTCTCACACTTTCTGTCTTTCCAGGCACAGTATCTGGCTTCTCTGGGCCAGCCTGATCCAAATGACAGCTTTTGGTTGCACCTTTCAGATCTCTGGGCCCACCAGCAGCTCTCAGATCTCTTTCTTTTTCCACCTTGTGACTTTGTAAGGCTTTCCTCCTCCTGGCCACCCCATGGTGCTGTGCAACACCCTGCTGCCCTGTGATCATTGTGCAGCTGGTTTTTAAGCAACAGTTTACAGCAGACAGATACAGACTCCAGACTGCTTTACTACAGGGGACTGCTGCAAGAGGGTGGTAAGTGCAGGAATCCAGCACAACCTCTGTACAAGTTGGAATGTTGTAGGGCAGCCATCTCAGGTCATTTTGCTTGATCCTGTGAAAATAAAGAGCCAACATTTCACAATTGAGTCTTTAAAATAAGCTATTGTTTCTCCATATTAGTGTAAATGGAGGCCTCATGGTCAGACTTGGGCATTTTACGACTCATATATGCTATAACATGCATGGAAGCATATTTAGCAATGTCGGTGTTAGGGAGCTCTATCTGATTACCTTCTCATTGTTCTACTAATGGGCTGCTGGGGAGAAAGGGAGGGGATGATGTCATTCCAACTTGCAGTGCAGCAGTAATTTGTAACTGATGTTTATCAGAGCACAAGTCACATGGCTAAGGGCACATGAGAAACTAGGAACATGTCTAGCCCCATGTCAAATTTTAAAATTAAATATATAAAAAGTAGTGGATTTCACTATACGTTTCTGCTAAAGGAACACTATTAACAGATGCGCAGAATTCCTTTAATAGTCAGTGGTCCTTTTAGTATGTCTATATAAAACAGAAGCATGTATAATATAAACAACTAATTAAATGTAATTACATTCAATATCATAATAACATCCTCCTTTTTATTTAAAAAATATCACTAAGCACGTAGGGAAACAAATCTGGAGAGATTAGTGCATGCATTAACATTTCAAATGGGGGATGTCCCTAGTCTGATCTAGAATATAATATTGTTAGATTAAAGTCAATGCATTTCTGTGCAGGCATTTGAAAGATGGAGATCTGAGTGTAGAGCATAGATTTGTGGGTAGTGTAAATTGATTATATTAGAAGACTAGAGACACATAGAAAGACACATTAATTGTACCTGAAAATGCTTTCCATTTATATGGATAGGGTCATTATCTATTGTAGTTGCTGGTCCCTGACTGAAGAGATCTCTCTGCCATACTCACTTATCCCATAATGTTACCAGGCTTGTCTCCCTTGGTCTGACAGCTCCTGTCAGACCAAGGGACAGCATGTTTGATGTTGGTATGCTTTCCACGCATGCAAGAAATGCAATTAACCATCAGTATGAACAACTATCTGTCTCTCTTTCTAAAGAAGAAAACATGGCAGCATCCTGGCTGAAAATCCTTAAGTCTTTTTTTGTTAACCAGCTCTGCCAGATCCCCTGATTCCAATTATATAAAAATGCTAATACTTTCAAAATAAATCTGGATGGCGTATAAATATGTGGCTAAATTAGGAGAAAAAAATCAATCCTTGTTTTTACTTTTAGTTGTTTGCTTTACCCTGCCAGAACATTATTTATTTTACATGAATTTAAAAAATTCATAAGTTTGGCAGAATTGGAGCAAAGCTGTAACGGTGCCTGAGAATAAATTGCAGAACAATTCTGTATGTATGGAGATAACATTTCTAAGTAGATTGTTGTGATTTACTGACAGCATCAAATATTTCTTTGTCCCAGACATGACAGTAAAGTTGAAATATAACAATTCGTTGGTGGAGGCAATGTTACATGCCATGGATTAAGACATACCACTCTCATTGCACTGTGATTGACCAGAATAACAGCCTAATAATAATAGCTTCATCCTGGTCTCCCATATAATTATATATAGTGAATAAAATACACCCAGGGTTGGACTGGGCCAGACCTCATGTTGGCGCAGCCTCCCAACCTCCCTCCTGGCCTCAGAAAAAAGGTAGGCGTGGCCAAGCTGGGGGTTTTGGGGGGCCTGAGGTATTTGTGTCTTTGACACTGTGGCTGGGGCCCGGGGGTGTGTGGGGGCCCCAAAGTTGCAACCCCGGTGGGCCCTCGGCCCCCCAGTCCAACCCAAAGTACACCTTATTATAAAATATATGAATATTATAAGTCACAGAGGAGTTCCATGACCTTTTATACAGGTCATGGAACTCTGAGGTTACTTCTAATATCCTCATATTTTCCAATAACTACTTTATTATAATAACCAAGTTTTAGTCAAAAATTACATCACTAAGCTCTGTTTATGACATCACTAAGAGCCATTAAAAGGATATAATTTACAGGATATTCATGGCTTTTGTGTAATATAAATGTGTATACTGTATTTATAGCCAGTTAAGGCTACAGTGGCAAAACTAAGGCCCCCCGCAGACCCCGCAATGCGGGGGGGCCGAGTCCTGAAGGGCCTCCACTGCTGCCACGATCCAAGGGCACTTTTTCCGCCTGCCGCCACCACCGACAGCCTGCCACCACTGGTCCCCTCTGCTGCCACTTCTGGGTCACGATGCGCCTGCGCTAACCCGGAAGTGACATCACACGGAGTCAGGAGGAGGGAGGGCAGGAATGTGACACGTCGGTGCAGCAGCGGGTGGGCCAGGTGGGCCTCAGGGTGGCTCTCTTGTGAGGGGAGGGAGGGTAGAGGAGGTAAACAGGGAGGGTGGAGGGATGGAGGTGGAACAAAGGGGTTGGGGTCGGGGGGATTGGAAGCAAGAAACCGGGAGAGAGAGACACAGGGGAGGAGAAGTGTGGTAAGGCAGATCATGTCCTTAGGGCTCTGGCCCTGGTTTCTATGTAGGATTTTGCTGTTTTGTGCTACTCCATGCTGGACTCCAGGAAATTCCTGTTTGAACATATAAAAATAAAAATGTGTTCAAACTTTCATAACCTGGCACATTTTGTAAAATGGACATGGGGTGTGGCCACAAAAATGGGCATGGTCAAAAAATGGCAAATCTTTTTATCCCGCTTTCTGTTTAAAAAATGTTGGGGGTATGCTGGCTATCTGTCAGGGAGCCGGGAGCTCACTCCAGGGAGGTAGCCTGGATCAAGGAGTAAGCCCTTGACACTATCATGTGCTTTATTAGTTCTCCGAGGAGGAGGGGCCCCCCAATCTCTAGTTATGCCACTGTAAGGACAACACAGCTCAAAAGTCTCTGTTACAGACATTATAGGTTTTTGCATTTATGTGGACTTTTATAAATAAATGAATAAAAAAAATAGAGAATAGGTTTCGCTGAGTTGGGTTTTGTGTTGTGTGTACAATGGGTTCACATTGCCCGAGTGACAAGGTAACTTATAAACATAAATGCACCAGGTGCACTTTTGCATGCAAACACCAAGTTCAAAAGAAAGTTTCTCCAATTAGAAGTTTATTAAATTGTAACCCATGTAATGTAATATATTTAGCAACATGTGTTTGCAACATGCAATACATAGCGGAGACTGTACCCATCTCTTCAAAGAAAGCAGCTTTCACAAACACTTCCTCCCATGTCTTTCTAAATGGGGAGCAGACTTTTGCATTTTCAATGGGAGTTACATCCTCCATTATGAATCTAAAAGGCATTTTTCAAAGCGCTACCCGCCACAAGTGTCAGCTGCCACCATGACTTCAAAGGTGCAGTCGTTACTGAAAATGAATGTCAAATTGAAAATGATCCCCAAAGCAGTATAATTTTATTCAAAAATATCTTTACTTTCACTTTGTAAGGCCCTACAACTCATTCAAAAACAATTGAACCCTTATGCTGAAAATCTGTCTGAACTAAGAAAACTGACCTTATGAGACTGTACTATGCAGAGAGTGTAAAATGCAGGAATATTCTGTATATTTTAAGATAAAGATTATCATTTATTTTGATACAGAATACAACACAATTTTTCAGGGACTGTCCTCTCATCCAGAAAGAGTCAGTCACCTCTTTTTTTAGTGTTCACATATTATTATTAACATGTATTTATATAGCGCCAACATATTGCGTAGCACTGTAAAGTAACTGTGATTATACAACTACATCACATGAATTACATACATAGAATATATGGAGTAACAAACATCACAATCAATACAGGTACAAAGAGGTGAGGAAGACCCTATGCATAGGCATACAGTCTAAAGGGAAGGGAGTAATACACAAGGTGTGGGAGTGGGCAAGATCGAAGTAAGTGGGTGAGAAATGTGGTGTTGTATGTGGTGTTGCGTTTGGTAGTTAAGCAGAGTGAGGGTAGGCTTCTCGAAAGAAGTGCGTTTTCAGAGATTTTTTGAAAGCAGAAAGGTTGGGAGAAAGTCGGACAGATCGTGGGAGAGCGTTCCAGAGGAGGGGTGCAGCCCTTCCAAAGTCTTGAATGCGAGCATGTGAGGAGGTAATGAGAGAAGAGTTGAGTAGCAGGTCAGTAGAGGAGCGAAGTAAGCGAGTGGGTGAGTATATAGAGATGAGTTCAGAGATGTAGGGTGGAGCAGAGTTGTGAAGTGCTTTGAAAGTCAGTGTCATTAATTTGAATTTGATTCTGAAAGGTAACGGAAGCCAGTGCATGGATTGACAGAATGGCGAGGCAGAGGATGAGCGGTTGCTGAGGTGTATGAGCCTTGCAGCAGTGTTCATTATGGACTGGAGAGGTGACAGTCTCTGGAGGGGGAGGCCAATTAAAAGAGAGTTACAGTAGTCTAGACGCGATATGATGAGAGAGTGAATAAGAATTTTGGCAGCGTCTTGGGTGATAAATGATCGTATTTTGGATATGTTCCTTAGGTGGAAGTGACATGATTTAATAAGTGACTGGATATGAGGAGTGAATGACAGGGCAGAATCTAGGATAACCCCAAGGCACCGGGCCTGGGGAGAGGGGGTGATAGTGGAATTGTTAACTATGATGGATACTTCGGGGATGCTACTGGTGTTTCTTGGAGGAAAGAGAACCATTTCAGTTTTAGAGAGGTTTAATTTAAGGTAGCGTTGCGACATCCAGGTAGAGATAGTGGACAGGCAGGAGGAGACGCGAGTTAGGAGTTCTGGGTTGAGATCAGGAGATGAGAGATAGATTTGAGTATCGTCAGCATAGAGGTGGTAGTGGAAACCATACGAATTAATTAATTTGCCAAGGGAGGAAGTATAGAGGGAGAATAGTAATGGTCCCAGGACAGAGCCTTGAGGAACTCCAACAGAAAGAGGTAGGGGAGAAGATGATACTCCATTGTAGGAGACACTGAAGGAACGATTGGTGATGTAAGAAGAGAACCAGGACAGGGCTGTGTCACGAAGGCCAAGCGACTGGAGGGACTGGAGGAGGAGAGGGTGATCTACAGTGTCAAATGCGGCTGAGAGGTCAAGCAGTATTAGTAGTGAGAAATGATTGTTGGCTTTAGCGGTTAAAAGGTCATTAGTTAGTCGAGTCAGGGCAGTTTCCGTGGAGTGTTGTGGCTTAAAACCAGATTGTAGGGGTCCAGCAGGTTATTGTCAGAGAGGAATGAGGTAAGTCGGTTGTAGACTAGGCGCTCAAGTAGTTTAGAGATGAAAGGTAGCAGAGAGATAGGTCGGAGGTTGTCAAGATTGGAGGGATCAAGAGAGGGTTTTTTCAGAATGGGGGTGACAAGAGCATGTTTTAGTTGAGAAGGAAACAGTCCAGTTGAGAGCAAAAGATTAAATAGGTGAGTTAAGGCTTTGATTAGACAAGGATTGGTATTGTGGAGAAGTTTCGAGGGAATTGGATCAAGCGGGCAGGTGGTAAGGTAAGAAGAGGCCAGAAGCTTTGAGACTTCCTCATCAGTGACAGGGGTGAAGGAGCAACATTGGCCTGTCAATCTACACGACAAGTTAGACTTTTGAATTCCATAGTATACAACCAACGCAACAAGGTGTTAAGTGTTATTCTGCCATCTCTCCCTCCCAAAAATAACAGCCTTGCCAATCTCACCAATGAGATTGCATCATCCATTTGGGGCTACTTTATTAAAATAAAAAAAAAATACAAAAAAAGATTCTAAGCAACTTTTCAATTTTTTATAGTTTCTGAATTATTTTGACTTCTACTTCTGATTTTTTTCAGCTTTCAAATGGAGGTCACTGGCCCCATCTAAAAACAAAGGCTACAAATGTATTATTATTGCTTCTTTTTATTCCTCATCTTTCTATGCAGGCTTCTCCTATTCATTTTCCAGTCTCTTATTTAAATCAGTGCATGGTTTCTAGGGTATTTGGATCATATCAACCAGATGGATGAAATGGCAAACTGGAGAGCTGCTGAATAAAAAGCTACAGAAAATAACTCAAAAACCACAAGTAATAAAAAAAATGAAAACCAATTGCAAATTATCTCAGAATATCACTCTCTACAGCATGCTAAAAGTTATTTCAAATGTGAACAACTCCATAATAAATAAATATGGCAGCAATATGGTTTAGAAAATGTTTGAATAGACTATTGGGTTATGAGGAGAGGCTGGCTGGTTTGTTACCAAGAAGGTATAGCTTATGTTTTTTCTCTTGTGTTTAAATTATAATGCTATCAAAATGGTTTCTTGATGTTGTGTGCAATTGTTTCTAATAGTTATGTTATGTATCATAGGTACATCCTACCTCATCCATGTTGATGTGGGAAGGTGTTTAAAATGATTTGCTGCTTCTGAATTTACTGATATTTCCTATAGGAATATGCATAAAACAGTATTAATGTATTCAATTGAGCTACTGATTTTTACTGCATTACTGCTTTATCTGCAGTCATTAACATCAATGCCATTCCATCAATATGCACATGGAAAGTTTCTGCACAAAAATGTACACAACGAGGGCAGGTTCAGGCTTAATTGATGTTTTCATCATAGCTCCCAATGTGTAAAAGAAACGGATCCGCACACACACCGATTAGTGCAGTTGGGGATTATCCCCTTTTTATTCAGCCACCAAACATCAACGTTTCGGGGGGAACACCCACCCTTCATCATAGCTCGGCATTAGCCTAAGTTTGGTTCAAGTGTGGCCACTTTAGAAGGTACTTAAGCCATTTTCTCCTCTCACCTTTCTATCTTCTGAGGGAAACTCCTTTATAGGAAACCATATTATCTTCTTTATGCATACATTAGAATATAACAAAAACAATTTTAAGCAATAATATACTTGTAGGTACTATTTCTGTAATATAAGTACAAGTACCTTTGTGAAAAGTGCTCACAATTTGTATTTACTCCTGGCAAATGATCCCTATTATATTACTGTTATGTGACATTTTTATTTGTAAATAAAATAAAGACACAGCATGTGTTTATTTCTTTGGAGTCAAAATAAATCTAACAAATGGCAGCACATCCCCAAAGGAATTGCTATTTTTGTCTTACAAATGTGTTTGCCCTGGAGAAAAGATGGCACCGAATCTAACAAAATGAAACACAACTCACTGCCACATTTTTGGGTTATGTCATCAGTGGAGCATGTAACGCTCATCAGAACAGTAATGCACTTTTCACAGCTCCAATGCCTTATTGGGCAATGTGAGCACATTCTCTCTGGCTCTCCTGATAGATTCATTTAAGCACCATTTCTATGGCTTTCTTATGATGTGTAATTAAATCAGGTACCCAGCACTTCATTGATCACTCCATGCCAGTTCCTTGAAAACAAAATAATTGTGTCCAGATGCAGTGACATAAGGGGAGACAATATACCCTTTTGTGATGTTGCCCAGATCAGATTTCAAAAGTGTGAAATCAAAGCTGAGCCAACTGTTGCTTTTTTAATAAATACCTCATGCATTTCTCTACAATAATGGTGCCTCTCAATATAAAAAAATGGCACAAGCCGGAAGAATGGCATAATGGTAGAAGCCAGAACAAATGCACTCTGTTAGCTTAGCTATAACCATTGGTCATTTTAATGGTTTTAATTTCCTTGTTACATAGTTTTAGTAGTTAGTGACTCGGTAGCACATACAGCTTATGCTTTTTTTTCAGATTGTAATATCTTAATGAAGTAAATATCTACTACACTGAGATTTCTATCATTAGCATTAATGCAAAACAAAACATTTTGAGTTAAATAATGTTTAATTCAATGATTTATTTAAATAACGGGGATCCAGCAAAGCCTGATTACACATACAACACATTTGAGGATGTGTGTCATGGCTCAAACAAGAGGGAGGAGGTCAGAAAAAGGGTTGTTTATGCCCATAAAGCTGGAATAGGTTACAAGACTATCTCCAAAGAGTTTGGACTCCACCAATTAACAGTCAGACAGACTGCATACAAATGGATTGTTACCCTATCCAGAAATGGTTAATCATTAAAGATAACACCAACTGCAAGTCATCTAATAGTCCGAGAGGTTACCACAAATAGTTTGATCGAACGATCAACGAAAAATCGTTCGATTGAACATCCGATTCGAAGGATTTTAATCCGTCGATCGAACGATTTTTCTTCTACCAAAAAATTGATAGAAAGCCTATGGCACATGGCACCTCAGTAGGTTTTAGGTGGTGAAGTAGGGGGTCGAAGTTTTTTTAAAGAGACAGTACTTCGACTATCGAATGGTCGAATAGTCGAACGATTTTTAGTTCAAATCGTTCGATTCGAAGTCGTAGTCGAAGGTCGAAGTAGCCAAAAAAATCATTCGAAATTCGAATTTTTTTTTTATTCTATTCCTTCACTCGAGCTAAGTAAATGGGCCCCTTAATGTTTTCACAATGTTTTTGTGAGAGCAATATGCAAATGTGCAATATAAAAATAGCTCTATGTCCCCCGTACCTCCAATTTAGCAATTGGCTGCAGCAGGGCAGGATGAATAATGAATATCCTATACATAACTTGCTGGCACATTGCAAATGCTGCCTACATTTTACAGTTAAAGAGCTGGCCACTACATAAATGATCAGCAAGATGAATAGGAGGTAAACGTTTTAATGCACAGGGATGCTGAACAAGAGAAAAAACAACAGATCTGACTCCTACCTAACAGCATCTCTCTAAGGCACCAGAGTTTTAGACCCTAAAAGCAGAGAGTAAAGATGATGAATGTTTACTTTTGTCTCATTTACTTTTTACTTATAGGAAACTTAGCAGCCAAACCAGAGAACTGAAAATACATTCCAAATACATTATCAACAGGGCCATACAGTAAAGCCTTACATTTACTGAGGCCTTGCAGGGTTTGCTGTAGCAATTTGTGCCTACATTTAACGTTTTGTAAACCCTACTTGTAATATGATAAATGTAAACTATTTTAGTGATTCTGATATACTAGTTTATGCCGACTATTTAAGGAAATTTATATTTGCGCTGTTTAATCAAAAGCATAAGTTGAGATATAGCCTGATGTTCTCATGAGGTATGAGTAACTGTTACAACTGAAGTAATTATACATGGGTTGGAATGTAAAGGTAAAAATGTTAATTTATGAAAATGAACCCAGCACCACCCAGATTTACAGAGCCAGAATTTTCTAGAGCAGTATACAGATACATCCAACCAGAATTTACAGCATTTGAGGTATGGTTAAAATACAAAAAGGTGTAATATTACCTCATCCAAAAGGAAAGCAGATGGAAGTTTCTTAAATTGAAATAGTCTTTATTTACACCAAACAGATGGCAAGCTCCATTAACATAGAAAAAGTACTCGCATGCACGACAACACTACTCACTAAGTCACGTTTAAGGCATGAGAACAGAAGAAAAATTATAATACAAACGGATAACCCGTAAAATAATTCTGTAAATATAAAAAATGCTCAGTAATGTAGGTTTGTTCACGTGACTAACTGAAACTTGTGTATTATTAAAAAAATAATTCATAACTGCTCATGGAGTATCATTATTAATGTAAAGGCATGAAGCCTTGTGCTTTTATGTAGTCAAGAAACTTTTACAATAGTAGTGTACTTCACATATATATGTGTATTTAATGATGCTATCAGTCATAACAAGTGCTTAGTCATCGCTTGCATCACATGACTTGTGTATTATGAAGAACAATACCCCTGTTGTAAAACATTAAACGAATACAAGTCACTTTGGCGTTCCAAGACTTGTATAAATGCACTCCAACTTGGGCTATTATATGTTTGTGGAACTTTTCTGCGCCTTTTAATAGCCATATATGTTACAACAGGGGGGTTCATTAGTTGCCTATAAAATAACCAAAGAGAGAAAATGTATTTTATCCCACATACAAGTGCATAACAGACAGATTAGCTTGCTTTAGCTTTCTGAGCCATTCATAGCCACCTAGCCATGGCTAGTAATGTATACAATCAAGTTTACCCTTTCATATGCAGGTATAAGTGATGCCAGTAGTGTTCATGTGTCTCAGAAGACCCTCACTAATTGGTGGAAGTCTGGCTTCTTCTATAAGAAGGGCACAATTAGATTAAACATTATAGTGGCACCACAGAAGAGGCATACTAGATAGCTATAATATGCTGCTTCACAAAATGTAATCTGCTAGAGCCCTTTCATATATAGTTTGCACTGAAACATAAAAAAAAATATTTAGGAGGTGTCTTTACCTGAGTTTTCCTCCATGATGTTAAGACCTTCGATAGTTGCTGAAGCCAAAAGAGGAGGCAAAGATGCAGAGAAGCAGTAACCTTGACTAGACAGCCGCTTTGTGATAAAATGAAAAATACAACATTCAGATTTTGAACTAGTTGCTAATAATAAGAGATAATAACCAGGTGCTTTTCTGACTTTATTTGCATGTAAACATGAGGGAATAATAATGTGAACTTTGAACAATCCCATTCTGACACATAAATAAATGGAGGAGGAACTATGACTTGCTTCAGCTGAGACATCCTCCATATACAGTAATCAGCAGCAAATTCAACACTGCTCATAGTAGTTCATTGGGGTAACTAAAGAGGAAGCAGATCCTGCAGTCAAGTGGGGGGGGCGCTAGTTGCGGGGTCTGCAGCACTAAAATCCTTCCACCCCATAAGCTGCATCAGACAGGCGTGTGTGGGGGGGGTATAGAGGGACTACTACTTGCACTACTGCTGTGAGCCAAATATCATCCCAACATAAAGTATTATCTATAAGGATAATACATTTTTCTTTAGTTAATTTATATTTAAGATTGAGAGTTTATATGCAGCATACCTGGTGATCAATGATCGCCACAGCAAAATCCTCCAATTGAAGCCAATGCATTCTCCATATTGGCGCTAATGAGGTCTATGTCATCAATCTGCAAAGATAAAAAGGAAATATATGAGACATGGTATCTGATAAAGTTTTGTGTTCCCCATAGTCTGTAAATCATTGGGGCTCATTTATCAAAACTGGGCAAATTTGCCCATGGGCAGTTACCCATAGCAACCAGTGAATAGCTTTTTAAAGCCAGCTGCAAGCAAAACAATGAATGCAGCAAACTGATTGGTTGTCATGGGTTACTGCCCTTTGGACAAATTTGCCCAGTGTTGATAATCTGGCGATTAATTGTCTTTAATCGGCAGATCTTACATGCTTCAACATGCAGGTCTAAGCTGTGTGAAGCATTTGTATTGATATTACATTAAGGATGAAGGCACATAAAAAGTTTTCTATGCTAGATGAAATTATTTCAGCCAGTGGAGTGGGCAACCACTGAAATTGCCACGTCCCGTTGAATGCAATGCAAACCTCCTGAAATTGTTTAATAAAATGTCAATACTGACACTTTTCCAAACAATGGGAAGCAGCAGAAAGAATGGAAGGCTTCTCCACGCTGAAATATATAGTTGTGGAAAATGGTCCATGTGGATTTAGCCTTAAGGTTACAAGTATCTGCTATCATTATTATTATCCTTTATTTACATAGCACTCACACACTCTGCAGCATTTTACAGGAAAGGAAAGGCATCGTTAACTTTAGTCCATGACTCACTGGAACATAAAATCTAAAACCCTATCCCATTCACATACACTATCCCATTATGTTCCTTAGGGCAACAAGGTAACAAGGTTTCCTAGGATAGTGTGATTTTTATTAAAATGAGAAGAAGAGTTCTGGTTTGGGGTATCGGATTAGCTTCCCCTTCTTTCTTGCATTTATCTATCCCATAACTACATTTTATTTCTAACTTCATTCAAATAGAGACAGACACTAGTGTTGCCACCCTATGACGGGGCTATGACATCATGCACCCACAAATGGATAAAATTGTGTATGTGTTTTATGAAACGCAAACAGGAGGCAGTTCTACAAAACACAGTAGTGTCACACATTGTGTGTTCACTCTACCCACATTTTGGCATAACATGACACTACCCTTAGAAGCATTTTGCGGCTGCCAATATAGAAGCTGGCATTAAAAATATTGAATATGACAATATTGTTATGCTTCGAGTTCAGACTGGTCCTGGCCTTGCCCGTTGTTTATCTACATATACACACACAACAGAGTGAGATTACAACTGGTGCTCACATACCAGGTAAAGAGCCTTAGCAGGCTCAGTTAGAGAAACTGATTTTAATATATATATAAAAATATTCAGTTTCTTTCGATCACATCATTGTGATCTTCCTCAGGGAAAAACATAGAGAGATATATACATATATCTACACTTAGATCAGATCTGCATAATTGAGTTTACATTGCTGGAGTGCTTTAACAAGCTAAAGTTAAATCATTTAATGAGTTATAGAAGTTGTAGGGGGTTATTTATTAAAGAATACCAAAAACTCGAAAAATTTGAGGTTTTTTTTTTATTATAAAATCCTAATTTTTAGTGGAAAAAAAAACAAAAATTTTTCATGATTTATTATACAGAGGCTGCTAAAAGTCCGAATCTGAAAACATTCCATCTCCAAGCTGTCGGGGTTCTGTAAAAGTCAATATCATGCTCTGCACTGAGTTTTGGCCAAAAATTAAAAAAAAAAAAAAACAGGGGTTTCGAGCGATTTCACGAAAAATTAGAGCATAAAACTAGAAAATTTCCCCGCAAAAACTCCATTTTTTTGAGTTCCGAACTGATTTTATATAGTTTTTTCAATGATAAATAAGGTCAAATCGTGGATTCTAGTTTGATATGGCTTTTTTTACTTAAAAAAAAAAAACAGGATAAAAAAAATCGGATTTTGATAAATAACCCCCATAGTCTGTGGTTTACAATTTACACTGTAGATTTATCTATAAAGTAAACCTAACTGACTGGGTATCATTGGGCTTTAAAATATCACACATGGAGACATCTGGAACAGAATTACATCAGAGTCAGCAATTTTTCTAGCAGTGCCCCTTGCAAAGAATCCAGGATGTATTCACTTGTGCTGTTCAAGCAAGAAGAACATCCCAGTCTACATCTGGCATAGTAAAAACTACCACCTGTGCCCTCCTTGCAGGGTTAGTTACTTCATCTACAAACAATCTATCAATTCATCTTGTCCTGGTGGCTTATAATTTACAATTAACTCAAAATAGTTTGCACTTGGTAATGTGACCCAAATGTTCACCACATTTTCTTTTGTACTTCATGTCCATTTTTTTCAACATTTACCAAGCATTGAAAATGTGTCACACCAAGAACTACAGGTCTAAAAAATAAGATTACAATTCAGCAGCACTGCAAGGGCACTTACAACCCAGAAGGTGTACAAATGAAACATACCTTTATCTAGTATAATCCATATTAATATATTAGGACAAATTCAGTTTTTAATAGCCAAGACTATTCTAAGGACATTTGCAGTTGTTGGTTTTTGTTTGTAAATGAATTGATTTGCTTTTCAGTTTCTCCAACAAAAAATTCCATGTTCCCCACAAACCAGAAAACATTAAACGGGATGCTAGTTCATCAATTTTTTTTGTTAAAAACCCTATAATCACAGTTGACCCATTTGTTCATTGCTGATAGAGTCAGAGAGGCTGGGTAGCAATTAGTAGTTTACATTTCATAATGGAGGATTTCTGAATAAAATATTAACCCTGTGTTATTTAAATGAATAATTATTAAAAATGATTGTCTTTTTCTCTATAGTTATAAAACAGAACCTTGTTGAAACCAAAATAAATAGATAATTAATCGTTATAGGAAGCAAAATCAGTTTATTGGGTTTATTTAATGTTTACATGGTTGTCTAGTAGACTTTAGGTATGAAGAACCAATTACGGAAAGGTCTGTTACCCCTAAAGCCTCAGATCCTAAACATTCTGGATGAAAGGTCCCATATCTGGATTTATCATTACAGTGGATAACTTTTCAATATGGCAAAAAAGCTAAACATGTGGGCAACTTTTACAGTTCAGCACCCATAAGCATATCCTTATTTGACATAAATTACAAATATCTTTTCACTCTGCCTGTACTTATTGATAGGGGTTAAAATCAGAAAGCAAGTCAGCATAACACACTGAATGAACAAAACAGTTTACTTGTTGTCTAAAATGCATAAACTTACCTTTTTTTAAAAATGTTCTGTAACGCCTCGGCCATGTTCCCCAAAACTCCAAAAGAGAGGCTCTCTTCCAGAAATATTCTTACTTTGTACTTATACTTCAATTCAACCTTTTGAAAAAGGCATCAAAAGACATTATGAATGGACGAATGAAAGATATGCCTGGACCTTATAAACAAGTTAAATGCACAATTCAGTTTAACTACGGGATAAAGCTAAACTATTTTCAGTACTGAATGGGCACAGTTTCATATTATACTGTATTACATAGAGGTTTGTACTCCATAATTACAGTTAAATGGGCACTGAAAAGCAGGTAAAGGAAATATACCAAGCAAAGCTTTGATTGCTTTTTATTAAAAAAGGCAATGTGTAGCTACATAAATGGCCTTTTACTTCCAATTCTTAATTCCCCCAGGACTGAAGTGAAAAAGATAATTTGCACTGCCTTCCAAGAAAAGCGAATAGCAAACAGTGTAGCTACTATCTGAGCCCATGGCAAGCAAAAATATATAGGCATTACCTAAAATCAACTCTTTAAAAGTATCTCACTCAGAATATGTTGTACTGGAAGTTCAGAACGAGCAGGCTTTACACTCACTTTCACTTTTACACAAATTGTCAACATATTTTGCATTTTTGGTGCAAGGTTAACAAAAATATCAGTGCCAATAATTAATTTGACAATGTTTGTGTTTTATTCAGATTGAATTACAAAGATGCTGATTGATTTGAGCAGTCATTTGTGATGGCCACTGATTGTGTGTGGATATTTAATCAGGGAGCAGATAGCAGGGAGAAATCACAGAAGTAAAGAGTGGAAGAAGCCACAGAGATCGGGAAGGACTGGTGCAGGATGAAAAAGGAGAGATCAGAGAACACATATCAGGAATGGTGCAGGGACAAGGAGAAGGAAGCATGAAGATTAGAGAAGGAATGGGAGATGGTGTGAAAGAATTAGAGAAGAAGCAGGGAGGAGGGACCAACAACTCAGCATCACAAACATTTATCAAGTTGCTTAAGAAACTTCTGAAGTAATGCTTTTTAAAAGCCTTTTTAACAACAGAAAAGTGTAGCATATTTTATGTATTAACTGGATACTAGCACAGTGGAACACTTGCATGAAGCCTTTCCTCAGGGCTGATCCTATCAAATGTGGGGCCCAATTGGGACCATGTTGGCGGGGCCCCTAGACAAAGTTTTGCTGGCTACTGACACACCAAGTATTTAGGAAAATAAGGGCATACATGCACAAAATAGAAAGGAAAGGGGCAGACAAGGTAAGAGAGTGAGAGGAGTTGGGGGCAGGCCAGGCAGCATCATGTGCTGGGGGAAATATTACCTGTGCTGCCCTCTGGTGCGGGGGCCCCCAGAGGCGCGGGGCCCAATTGGGCCCAATTGGTCCAATAGGCCTAAGGCCGGCCCTGCCTTTCCTAACTCAATGGCCATAGGAGAAGCACTGACAGTGTTGCAAGTGAGAAAAGCTTTGCTGTGCCAGATTGGATACATCCCACCAGTAGAGGTGGCAATCTGACCAGCTGCAGGGGTCTCAGCCTCTCTAACATCAGTTGTTTGGTTTTGAACACAATAGCTGTGAATGTAATCCTTTGTTATTCAGTGTATCTGCCGCAAAATGAAACAAGTTACTCTGAAATATGAAGATTTTTTCACATTAGGATTTTCTATTATTCAATCTTACCTTCAGATACATCTGAGCTTTTGTCTATATGTAATTAAATTTTTAATTAAGTAGATGTAAACTACATTTCCCAACTGTCAGGTTCTGCTGGGATTCGAGCCACGGACCTTTGGGTTTCTGGCTCAATACTTTAACCATTTTGGCCAGGTGAGCAGCCTGTAGGGTTACTCACTATACGTTACCTGGCCTCTGCAGCAGCAGTCTGATTGGTTGCAGTCAGTGAATCAGGGCTGACTCTGCCCTATTTAAAGTCAGCCCTCCAAACACACCTTCCCGGAGCATTGTTTCCCATACTAGCAGTGTGGCATTGTCCCTAGCTAAGGGTTTCAGCTTAAGCCTCCTTGCCTTGTTCTGTCCTACCTTGAACCTTTCCTCCTTATCTGTCCTTGTTCTGTTCCTGCCTGGTCTTTCCCTCACAGTTCTGCTCCAGTTCCAGTCCAGTTTTTACCTTGCCTTAACCCAGAAACAGAACTAGAGGGGGGCGGGCCCTGGCGCAGGACGCGCAGCCGGGCCGCCCACCCCCTCCGTACACCCGGGAACTGGCCGGGAATATGCGGCACGCGGACTGCCGGGGGGCCCTGAGGGGGTGCGGGCCCTGGCCCGCTCGCACCCCCTGCTCCCCCGGTAGTTCCGCCCCTGCTTTAACCTATTTCAGCCTTGACCTGACCTCTGCCTTGCCCGTTCCTGATTTCTGCTTCCTGTTCTACCTTATACCTTTCCCTGACTTCACCTTGAACCGACCTTGCCTTGCCTGTTCCTGATTGATGCTTCCTGTTCTGCCTTGTACCTAACCCCTCCTGTTCTCCAGCCCTCTTGCTATCCTGCTCTCCAGTCCTCTCTCCTTCTGCTCCAGTCTCCTTTTGTTTCCTGCCCTCCTGCTATCTCCTTCTGCTCCAGTCTCCTTCTGTATCCTCACCTCCCGCTATTCTGTCCCCTGTCTCATCCTTTCAGTCTGCCCCCGATCTACATCCTCATTGTCCTGTCCTATCCAGTCTGCTCCAGTCCTGACCTTCGCCTTCTCCATCCTGTTCCCCCTTCACCTGTTCCAGTTTGAATTGTCGCCCTCTTCAACCTCTTCCTGCCTTACCATTACGTGTTCCCTAGGCACAATCAGCTCCTGCCTCAAGGACTCACCCTTCCCCCATCAGTCTCCACAGCGCCCCCTACCTAATCCTTGACACCAACACAGTAAAACAAAATATTGATGAAACTCTGCAGTTTACAAAGCACTTACCAGTTTAGAAAGAGGGCAAATATCGCCAGTGTTCATATACAATCCTTCTGCCGAAGTAAATCTCCTTGTCACACAAGCTTTTTGGGGATTCTAATGAACAAAAAATGAAAAACAAACATAGTTTCACATTATTTGTGAATTTAATCAGAAAACAAAGGAACTTGATAGCTACATCCAAACTCTCCTAATTGGTCACTTTCCTTTTTACTCATAAAATGATTTTAACTTGAGCATCTAGCACCCATACCAGATGCACCACCATTAATGGAGCCTTTGAACCTAGAATCTGCACACATCAGAAGGTACAAATGTGAATGTAGGAAGGGAATCACATCCAGAGAGGCAGAGATAACAAACACCAACATTTTGAAACATGCTTTAGTTCTCCTTTAAGGAGAGTGCCAAAAAAGGGTTACCCTATGTATGTATGTTTATATATGTATGTATGTTATAAAGCATTTGTTATCTGGAAACCCGTTATCCAGAAAGCTCTGAATTACAGAATGGCCATCTCCCATAGACTCCATTTTATCCAAATAATTTATTTTTTTTAATTATTTCCTATTTCTCTGTAATAATAATAATAATAATAATAATAAAACAGTACCTTGTACTTGATCCCAACTAAGATATAATTAATCCTTATTGGAAGCAAACCCTGCTTATTTGGTTTATTTCATGTTTCCATGATTTTCTAGTAGACTTAAGGTATGAAGATTCAAATTACAGAAAGATCATTATCCAGAAAGCCCCAGGTCCCGAGCATTCTGGATAAAAGCTCCTATACCTGTATAATATATATTACTAGCATCCTGCTGTATCTGTACCATTATAAAGAGAAAGTAGAACAAACTCTCCTTGTTAGGGATTTTTGCAAGACATCTGCTCACATTACAAACAGCACAATGCCAGAAAGGGCAAGCTTCATACAACGATGATCACAGTTGTTTTCTGCCAAAATGCAAATTAAAGTAGTATGAGAAAGCTGTGGATTCAATCAGACATTTCCTAGTTTGTATATGGCAAAAATTAAATTGACTTCACTTGGATTTATTTAATATGCCTTGATGAGGAACACAGAAGCTGATCAAAATAATCCTTTTAAGATAAATTGACTGTTTAGAGATGAACAGTTTCCCTCCAATATTTTTACAGTAGGAGAAAATGTCTTTGCCTCCAAAACACAAGTACAGACAATAATGGCCTCGATGTAGCCAAGATACATGAAACCAGATTTCTTTTATTCAAAAATGTAACTAAAGTATAAAAATGCCCAACTTCACTCAATAGCACCTCATGCTATACTACATATTATTGTTGCAGAAGTATACAATTAAGGGAATATTACAATGGCTTCACTATTCTAGATTATAACAATCCATAATGAATTCTATTCATGTTGAAACAGGCATTGAGTACAGGTACAGGACCTATTATCCAGAATGCTCGGAACCTGGGGTTTTCTGGATAATGGATCTTTCTGTCATTTGGATCTTAATACCTTAAGTCTAATAGAAAATCATGTAAACATGAAATAAACCAAATAAGCAGGGTTTGCTTCCAATAAGGATTAATTATATCTTAGTTGGGATCAAGTACAAGGTACTGTTTTATATATAATGGAGTCCTATACTTGTATATCTGAACATCGAATTTAGATGATTTAGTTAGACTTGACTGATGGACATAAGTGCCCTTCACCTGAATGTGCTGCCTGAATAAAAGAAAGCAAAGTAAAATCCCAAGGTGGAATGACTAATTCTACAGACTTAAAAGTTGTAGATCAAGGGAAACCTTGAAACACAAGATAGAGGAGATTGTTAACACTGAAATCTATCTAGGTATTTATTTAGAATAATACTGGAAGGCTTATATTTAGAATAGTGATAAGGAAGAAACATCTAAATTCTTCTGGAAATGAGACTATGTGCCTGAGAAATGCACATGATGACAATAATGAGGTTTTTGCTGCATTATGCAGATTTGTCATAATCGTGTAATGTAATGAAACCACCGAAAGTTAAAATTAAAAGGTGATTATTTCCATGATCTTGGTGAGATGTCTCCTTTGCCAATTATATACTAGGGATGCACCGAATTCACTATTTTTGATTCGACCAAACCCCTGAATTTTTCACAAAAGATTTGGCCGAATACTAAACCGAATCCTAATTTGCATATGCAAATTAGTAGTGGGAAGGGGAAAATTTTTTTACTTCTTTGTTTTGTGACAAAAAGTCACGCGATTTCCTTCCCCACCCCTAATTTGCGTATGCGAATTAGAACTCAGTTCGACCGGACAGAAGGATTTCTGCTGAAAAAGGCTGAATCCTGGCCCAATCCCAAACTGAATCCTGGATTCATCCATACTAAAGGCTATGGGGCTCATAAAACAACAGTTAGGATTTACGCAAACACAATGGCGGTCATTTATTAACACTGGGCAAATTTGCCCATGGGCAGTAACCCATGGCAACCAATCAGATTGGTGCATTCATTGTTTTCCTTGCAGCTGGCATTAAAAAGCTAATCACTGATTGGTTGCTATAGGTAACTGCCCATGGGCAAATTTGCCCAGTGTTGATAAATGAGCCCCAATGTCTCCTCTTTTGGAATATGCAGGGATTGCACTAGCAACAATTGCAAACCCATAGGAAAAAATTATAGCCTTCTGTCTTCATAAAAGTTGCCAATCTTCCTTCCAGTTATAAATGCACATCCGTTAAAAGAGGAAAAAACACAAAAATGAATAGCTTGATAGTCTAAAGCACTTAACACTGGTACATTAAATAATATACACTCTAGAATTAATCTAGAATTTAAAAGTTATCGTCTATCAAAATCCCCCTCACACATTGTTAGCCATTAAATGGACCTATCATCTGCTTTCCAACGCAGCATAGCTTTAAATATCTATACAATTTATCATGCCCTGGTGCTGGTGAACAGTAAATCTAAGTAACTGCAGTATATATTTGTAAATGATTTTTAAGTTATTTGCTAATCAAATTAAAATTAAAATCAGTTCCTTCCCTGTGTTATTTTGTTCTTAGTTTATCAGACTACAGAGCTTAAAATTCAACAGGATCTCAGAAAAGTCTACATCAAAATAGATTTCGCAGCTCCCTCTTGTGACAGATTCAGATATTACACTGCATATTGGACAATGGAAAATGCACCAAATAAAGATTTAAAGCACAACCTCCATATCTTATTTAACTGCACCCACATTCTTTCACACTTAGCCCTAAAAATATTGTTATGGACCTGCACTAAAAAGTCTACTTTAAGTGAAATCAGACACTTTGTGCTCCTTAGCCAATTTAAAGGTTTGTTTTCGTATGACATTTTCTGGTAGAAAAAACTATTTTTTGCTTAGAGAATCTGTAGTATTGATGAATCTGAATAAATGCCCTTCAATCTGTCAATCTTTTTAGAATACTGAATAGAAAGAATAAATAATATGGAGTACAGCCAATCTTAAAATGTAGCTTACACACAAATCCTCAATAAGTAATTTGTGGCTGTACAGATAAAATATAATTGTAAGTACCCCAGGCTGCAGCCAATCAAGGCTGTTTGACCATTGCAGTTTTCCCCTGCCGTACCATAAGCATAAAATACTCCATTTAAAACACTACTTACCAAAAGTACCATAAAATCCCCTTGGCCCACAGGTTCCAACACCATACTTTCTTAGAGAAGCAAGAGCTGCACTCTTAAAACAAGAAGACATGATATAAGTCACAGTATGCACAGTATGTACCCACTAAGTGTATTCATGACTACATATTACCACAATATTTGCGGATACTACTGTATAGGTTGTCTAAAATGCAATCCATGGTCATTAAGTTTTTTTTATACAGATACATATAATCAACACACATAGAACATAAAAATGATATTTCAGTTTAGAGATGAGCAGTATCATGCGTACTAAACCATCACACAATTCTTAACATCCACCATGCATTGGATCATAATATATGTAGTACATGTTTCAAAACACTTTGCAGAATTGTGTGTTCAAAACTTTGCTTAGCATGGCAAAAGGATGATACTTAACTGATTTGCAGAGGGTTGAATAGTATTTAGCATTTAATGAAGCCATACTTAATAAGGAAAAACAACTACATTTTTAATATAAATATTAAAACAATAAAATAGGGAAAGTTGCAGGGAGAATAAAAAAAACATTAAAAAAACAAGGAAGCTCTTTGCCCAATATGCTCACCTTGTGCTGATTGTTTAGCCACTGGGCCAATGATCAAATCATAACAGAACGGTCTGTGTGCGATCTATACTCTGATCTAACACGCTGTGTGCAAGTCCTGCAATAATAAAGCTGCCAGCAGCCCCACACTGGTACACTCAAACACATTCACCTCGTACAATGTTCCTCCGACAGCTGGGTTCCCGGTGCAGGAGTGTATCAGTGTGGGGCTGCTGGCAGCTTTATTATTGCATCACTTGCACATGGTGTGTCAGATCAGAGTACAGATGGCACACATACCGTTATGCTGCTAGGAAGGATGGGGCACAAGCTGCCTCATTTAATAAGCATATAGGTTTGCCACTCTCCTAGCACCAGGCACCAATATCTGCAGGTCAGGTATCTTGCAAAGTCTTGAATGCGAGCATGTGAGGAGGTAATGAGAGAAGAAATGAGTAGCAGGTCAGTAGAGGAGCGTAGTAAGCGGTTGGGTGAGTATATAGAGATGAGTTCAGAGATGTAGGGTGGGCTGAGTTACAAAGTACTTTGAATGTCAAGGTCATTCATTTTAATTTAATTCTGAAAGGTAGTGAAAGCCAGAGCAGGGATTGGCAGAGTGGCATGGCAGAGGAGGAGCGGTTGCTGAGGTGTATAAGCAGCAGTGTTCATTATGGACAGGAAAGGTGACAGTCTCTGGTGGGGAAAGTCAATTAAAAAACAGCAACAGTAGTCTTGATGTGATATGAAGAGAGATTGAATAATAATTTTTGCAGCATCTTGGGTGATAAATGATTGTATTTTACCCTAAACAAGTGACCTGGATTGCAGGAGTCAGCACACAGATGCTCTTCTGCGAGCAAACTCTTGCCATCCAGGTCAGTTATTTAGGGGTATCCCAGCTTTTGATGTCAGCTTTTTATGTATGAGTAGCAATATCTTTCGTTTTGTACTGTTGCGAAATTTCCATTGCTCTTTCTCCTTGTGAGTTTGGTCGGTTTTTTTTTAGTATTAAATTTGTTCTTTTATTGTTTTTTTTTTTCTTTGTGGGGTTAGTTTTTGTAATTATGGTTTTTGATTTTGTATATTTAGTATTGATTATAGATAGATATATTTATAGACTCTTAGTTCAATATTTTATACAGAAACTTTTTCTGAATCACCTGCTCTGTGAGGTCTGAGCGCTCCTGCCGTTTGTATGTCTTGGAAAACATGAGTCTGATAATACACAAAATCAGAATCCCTTCCAGAATCGAATGGTATGCAGGTGCCTGAAAGAGAAGTAAAACACTAAAAATAAACCTTAGATGAAACAGCTTTTTAGGGACCAACAGGTACAGGACTCATGTCAGTTGGTAGATGTAAAAAAAACCCAGCCACTAATACAAATCAAAGCTAGAAGTCTGATGTTATCAGAAAATATGTCCTTAATAGGAAATTTGGCTCTTTACCTGTAGATATCACATAGTGAACTGATATCTGTACTCTGAAGGTAAGCATAAGGTGGTAGCGGACCTAGAAGCACAGCTGTTTACTGTTGGAAAGTTCAAAGTCGGGAAAGCTACTGCTGCTTGCTGTCTGTCAAACCACAATCTCTTTTATCAACTTCTATGACCCCCTTGTGGTATCCATAAGAAACTAGAAAGGTGTATGATCTGTCAACATTTGAGAAAGGGGGGGAGCAGGGAAAGTTTCAGCACAAAAAAACCCTCATGTGCATTTAATTCACAGCCAGAAGTGAACAATTCCAAAAAAATATTTTTGAAGTGTGAATGTTAAATGACATGCAGTTGGATGCAGGAGCAGGTGTCTTCCAAAAAATGACTATATATTCATTGTACAACAGCAGACCTTGTTTACATATAAACATTTCCAGGTAGTCACTGAAGAGCCATAGCCTACATGCAAACATAGCCATTATAATATATGTAGTTGGTCAATTCCCAATTGCTTTATATACATTTGCAGCATCGGACAAGATCACAAATTCTAACTTCTATAAAGCGGGAACCTTTACAGGGTTGGTTCACTTTAAGTTAACTTTTGGTATGTTATTGAATTTACTATTCCTAGCATCTTTGCAATTTGTCTTTATTATTTACTTAATAAAGTTTTTGAATTGTCTTCTTCATCTGACTCTTTCCAGTTTACTTTGCTGATCCTGGCTACCAATAAACAATTTTTCTGTGAGGCTATAATTGTATTGTTATTCTTACTTTTTCATTGCTTCACTTCCTATTAAGTGCCACTTTTATTCATATTCCAGTCCAGCAAATGTACACTATTTCTTAGAACACATGTTCAAATTGTTTTTAGTGCTGCATTAGTTGGGTGAAAGAGTTTAAAACTTGATGTTTCAGGCAAACTGGTTGAATCTACAGGTGTGTATTCCTCAAAACCAGGGGTCCCCAAACTTTTTAAAAACGGAGCCACATTCAATTGTAAAAAAAAGTTCCTGGGGGTGCCAAATATGACCTGTGACCTATTGGTAACCCCTATGTGGACTAGCAGCCTACAGGAGGATTTGCTTGGCAGTACACATGGTTTTTATGCAACCAAAACTTGCCTTAAAGCCAGGATTTCAAAAAGATGCTTTGAGGCCACTGGAAATAACATGTTGCTCAAAAGCCTCTGGTTGGGGACCACTGGTCTGAACAAACCAACTTCCAAGTGAGATCTACTCAGAAGCAAGCAGATTTTGACATGGGGCATGTTGGTAAATCCACAGAGTGGGGTCCATGTGATCAGACCACTTGGGCAACAGCTGAAAGGCAAAATTAGAAATCTTACCCACCTATTCAACTAGACAAATGATATTACTGAATATACTTGACTTCAGTTTCCCTAGGTGATCAGGCAATAATCGGGGTTTTGAGTTGTGGTGATGGCTGCATGTGCTAGAGAGGGTGAATAAAGACATTTTGATCTTTTCCTGGTATCTCAGCTATGCTATAGGGGAGGGAGTCTGACGAAATAGTGAAACAGTAAACTTCAGAATATGCACTAACTACCACACCATATTAAAACTGTATACAAAGTACGACCCCTAATCTGGTCTGATATAGTGGTCTTCCTAGCAAATTACACTGCCTAGACCCTAGCAGCTCTAAGACAGGACAAGCCGAAGGCGCAAGACAGATGTAGGGCAGCAATAGCAAATACACAAAATGTAAATATCCTGTAAATTATATCCTTATAAACAGTGAGTTCTGATGTCATTTCTGTCACATGACTCACTGAAACTTGTGCATTATAATAAATAAAGTACCCCCAGTTGTAAAATATAAGGATATTAGAAGTTACCTCGGAGTGCCTTCAGCCTCGTGTTTTTATATAGTCATGAAACTCCTCGGTAATTTATAATATCCTTATGTTTTCCAAGAGGGGGTACTTTATTCACTATATATTTGCCAGCACCACTCCTCCATACAGCACATTCCTGTACAGGAGCTTTGACTGTGCGGCTGAAAGCCATCACGTCGCGCAAGGCCAGCGACCTCTCTTGAAACACGTACCCCGTTAAACACTTGCATCTCCACCAAAACCCATTGCTGACTCGTCGTCATGTTAGAAAGGCGTCAAGGAACTGCACACAGGAGAACCCATGCACATCCTGGTTAGCTTGTGACAGTAGGATCATGGAGGCGTGCCTAAACTCGCAAGCCTGGGCATTGGAGTTTTCCTATAAACGTCATAGCCAATTGGGTGCAAGGGGCTGAGAGTAGGCGGGGTTGAGCCCTTTCCACCCAATGAAATGTGTGGTGAAGCAACAGTTGAATTCAGGGTGTGACTTGCTATTTTTTACGGGGCTGGGAGTGTTGTAGTAACTATGGTTACGGCAGATATTGAGGCGTGGAACATAGTATATGTGTTTTTTGCCTAGGTACCTTGGCAGGTAATTATATTCAGGTCTTGACTGAGAGTCAAAATAGGCCCTGGCATTTCAGGTACACAGAGGCCAAAACAGCCCCCACCAGCCAACTAAATACTGACTTTCCATGGCACCTTATAGCAGCCCCTCTGGCATTTGCCAGAACCCCCAGTCCGGGCCAGATTATATTTATGCGTCACCTTGATAGAGAAGAGTTTAGCCATCACTGTGCTTATCTGTAATCCTATAACTATAACTTGCTGACAAGCTCTTGATTGGTTGAGCTGTTCCATTGACGGTCAGATTAGATGTGGCAATGTGCGAGATGAGACTGAGCGGCAGGAGAAACAATGACATTCTCTATGGCAGCTCAGTGATAGTGTTGCCTTGCCAGGTACAGTAGGGCAGGGAATGGAAGAAAAGTGGGGCAGATTGCACTGTGTGTAATGGAGTAATGGCTAGATTTCAATTGCTGCTGTTCCTACAAATCAGCAAATATAGTTTATCTCAGGGGTCAGCAACCTTAACTACCAAAAGAGCCATTTTGCCTCCTCTTCCACTACAGTAAAATAGTCTGGAGGAGCTCTCACTGATCCATATGCCTTTTTCCACTGTGCTACCACTCGTAATACCTCCTCGTAGCATGCAAGTCAAGCGTGTATCTTTTGTGCGCTCCATGATTCTAAATTATTTTCTAATAAAAGTGTGATTTTAGCCCCGCGAATGCTCCGTTTCATAGAAAACTCTCTTGTCTTGAGTGTTTGACAGTGTTGAATGATGAATCATCTTGCTGCGGCTCAGTCTGGCCTGTCACTCCTGGGATGTCTATACAGACCTGAGCACCTGCTGGCGACTTCCTGAGTGTGCGACCTCAGTAAGATAACCGCGAGCTTATCGATGTCGCACACTCAAGAAGCCGCCAGCAGTTGCGAGGGCTGTATAGATGACGTGACAGACAAAGCCACCAGACAGACCTGCAGCAAGCAGGATGAAGAGCCGCATGAGGTTACCTACCCCTGGTATATCTATTATATATATCTATTATATATGTAAAATAAATAGTAATCCAGGGTGCTTTACATAACAGTTAACTAAAAAGTTACTGTAACTTTTCTTTAAGGGGCAGATTTACTAAGCTCGAGTGAAGAATTCAAATGAAAAAAAATGTGAATTTTGAAGTATTTTTTTGGGTACTTCGACCATCGAATTGGTCAAATTAGATTGAATCGAATGATTCTAAACAAATTCGAAGTAAAAATCGTTCGACCATTCGATAATCGAAGTACTTCCTCTTTAAAAAATACTTTGACTTCATACTTCGCCATTTTAAACCTACCGAGCTGCAATGTTAGCCTATGGGGACCTTCGCCGGCACTTTTCTAAGCTTTTTTGGATAGAATAAAAATCCTTCGATCACTTAAAATCATTCGAATCGTCGATTCTATCGTTCGATTTTTATTCGATCGAAGCATTTGCGCTAAAATCCTTCGAATTCGATATTCGAAGGATTTTACTTCGAGGGTCGAATTCGAGGGTTTATTAACCCTCGAAATTCGACCCTTGATAAATCTGCCCCTAAGTGTAGGGTGGGGATTTTGTTCACTGTGAAAGGATTAAGACAGTAATTGGCAAAATTCTCCTAGCTCATAAGTCATAACTGAGTTTATGCTTTTTAAAATGAAGCAGTTATAACTTTACACTGATAAAACGGTAATATAATATTTCACAGAACTTGTGTCTAATGTTTGCTTGTTACAAAGTCAAGTTTTTCAGTATTTTCTGCTGCTGTAAACAGTGTTTGCCTTTATTATATATGGATCATTATTCATTCGTTCTCTAGGGATTGTGCCTTTGCCAGTTAAAGAATGTTGTACCTATTCTGCCCTATCCAGCCAAACCAAAACCACAAATGTTCCTTCTTGGTTGAAGAATGAAATCTGTTAGGATAATGACAGCCAGCTGAAAACTATGTTACCAATCTAAAAATGGTAAAGTATGGTAATCATAAAATGTTTTTTTTATCAGTGACTTTTTTTAAGTTGATTTTAAATGGCAGGATACATTGCAAACGCTCTGCTATAGATAATTGCCTAGTCCTTTTTATATAAACACTTTAATTTTATGTCCAGTGCATATGTTTAGGAAAATGTAAAAACAGGGAACGAGGAAAACACATTTTTTAAATTTTAAGATTAAGGGCCATATCTGCTCAACACCTATCTTCTGGTTTATCCCGTATAAACTTTATAGAAGTCTATGAGAGAATCTGGAATTCAATAATTGAGATTAATATCTTATCAAAGTGAATCTGGCCCAATATTTGTATTTCTGAAGATGATTTCTGCTGTATACTGCATTGCATTTTTTAGACCACTATTATTTGTCATTTTCCATATCTGATATTAGAACTCATTATTATAATAATACAATATAATCATAATTTATATGGAACACCCACCATAGAGACTTGGGGGGGGGCTGCTTTATCATATCTCAAACATCACTGTCAGGCTAAATGATTACAGACAAATGCAAACAAAGCCCATCCTATGCTGGAATCACATAGCTGCCTACAAGGACATTGGCAAATAGGGGCAAGGGAGGCACCTCACTGCCCGCTGTCCAAGACAGATGTTTAAATTTCCAATATTGCTCTGCTTGTCCTCAGCATCCTGCTTCCCAGGGAAAACAATCCAAATGGCTGCGTATTCCACTGTGGCAGCAGAAGGAAAGAAGAAGTTTGGTGTTGGTTTTCTGCCTCAGCAATTGTAGGTGAGGGAATGCTTTTAATCTATCCATTTCTGCATTCATCTTACTGGAATGTCTGGGGGTGGTGCTTACTGGCCATTTCTACAGTAAATATACTGGTACATCTGTGCTTAATATGTTGATTATCCATTATCCAATTATACTGTTGTTAAATGCTGCCACCAATGCTATCTGTCACACCCTTTCTACCACAGGAAATCCCTGCCACCATTTACACACTTACCAACCAACAGAACTGGGGTGGTGGGCGAACATAAATTCTCCCAGTATGCCAGTGAGCCAAGCCAATGCTGTACTTTACTATTCTCTACTATCAGTCTAGAAAACTAGATCTGGCAGGACCTATTCCACATAAAACCACTACTGTGTCGTAATACTGTGATTTGAAATATGTTCCAATGTCTTAATCTTTAATATGGCCTCAAAAATGCTGACGTGATTTAATTTTGAAAAATTCAAACACACCAGTGATTCCCTTGTATAATAAAACATATTATTAATTTATTCCTTCTGTACATATTATTAACTTATTTAAGAAAACGTATTTTATTTATGATTTATTAAGAATGAACTTACATATACTGTACCTATCAGAAGTATTTATATAAACTTATGTTATCCTTATATAGTCTAAATCAATTCTAATTACTTAAATTATCGGTCAACTATTGGAGGGGTGGTGGGAACTCCTCAGTTCGTATCTATATCTCTCTTTCTGCATATCTAATTTCCCAGGAGGCCGTGGATTTGTGGTTTTTAGGATACAATAGCCTTCAACAGCAATAGGGCTTAGTTAAATTTGAGACCGCCAGTCCCGGTTGCTCTGCCTTCTCAGTCTTTGTGGTGTCCCAGGGATAGAAAAACAATAGGCAGCAGATTTGGGACAACTCCACCTCCTCTTCTTTTCCAATTTCTCTCTTTTTTTCATGAACTGAGCATTTATTAGAAAAATGTTATCCTATTAATTGTGGTCACTCTAATTAATTCAACTTATTACCTTCTAATTAAATTTTTTTGCACTATTAAGCACTTTATAATTTATTAATTTAATTCTCAAGCAACGTTGCTATTTATAAAATTCACAATCATTTAGCTAAAGGTAATTGGTGGCTTATAAACTGCTGAAGCTGGGGTATAAGTATTTATACAATTTTTTGACCTCAAAATTGAATCACTTAAGGGTCAATATTGCACTGCACTTTATTTAAATTATTACTGATCAACTCTAAATAGTTGTTTTTTAATGAATTGAATATAAATATAGCACTGCACTTTATATTTATACTTGAGCTTTAAGGTAATTGATTAAGGCCACAAGTTGGCCCATCTTGTGACTACTGTTATTTGAGTGATTAAGCGGAGTACTTTTTCTCTTTCTATTTATATAAATTTTACTTTTGAAAAATAGCATCATAATAGTAATTCAACAGACGCTTGTTATCATTCCAAACATAAAAGGATCACAAAATTAAAGTTATTTAGGTTCCCTGGCATTAATACTATTAGTTCCTGAACCTTTGTTTAAAATAATGATCCCTCCTGTATCGACAAAACTCACTGAATCGAGTCTACTGAAAGAAAGTCTTCATTAACTGTTTCCTCACTGATAATCAAGCTTGGCAACGATAAGTCAGTTCATTCCAATTAGTACTGGTGAGAACCAAAAGCTTAAGCTGGCCATACACGGACACTTTTTATCGCTACTCTCTCTCTTTCCCAATGATGGCCTGGTTTCATGGTTATAAACTATAGGCATAGATTAGGTAAACATCCTAAAAACTATAATTTTATAATAAAGCGTAATGTAATGCTAAAAATTTTCCTTAAATAAAAGTTTTTTTAAAACATTTTTGGTAAGTGGCAAGTTTGCTCTCTGCCCTTGCTGGTGAAGAGACTCCAGAGCAATGCCTTTAAAATTTGGGGAGAATGTGTTTCTTGGTTGTGGCCCCAAAAATTGCACGTGGCACTGAAAGTGTACACTACCCTGTTTGTGTGAGTGCCACAGGCTGGATAAACCAGGAGCAGAAAAAAGAATTAGACATGGGGGGTTTATTGGGTGATAGAACAGCCCTAAATATTCTATGCTGCTCTCTGTTGTTATGGCAACACAAATATTTTCATGTAACAAATGAATCTTACTAATTGAATAACAGATTGAACAGCAAAACTTGTGGACCAGAGGTCACAACTTTATTAAACATTAATCATATTAAGTCCCCTACACTAAGGGGCACATTTACTATGGCTCGAATATCGAGGGTTAATTAACCCTCGATATTCGGCCATCGAAGTAACATCCTTCGACTTCGAATATCGAAGTCGAACGATTTTCCTTAGATCGGAAATTGCATAGAAAGCTTATGGCGAAGGTCTCCATAGGCTAACATTGGTGCTCGGTAGGTTTTAGGTGGCGAAGTAGGTAGTCGAAGTTTTTTTTAAAGAGACAAAACTTCGACTATCGAATGGTTGAATAGTCGAACGATTTTTAGTTCGAATCATTCGATTCGAAGTAGCCAATTCGATGGTCGAAGTAGCCAAAAAAACCTTCGAAATTCTAAGTTTTTTTCATTCTAATCCTTCACTCGAGATTAGTAAATGTGCCCCTAACTGTGGCCCGTTTGACATCACATGTAAAATCCACCAAGGAAGAGCCCAGGGTCCTTTTTGCCCTGCTTTCCCTGATCTCTATATTCTCCACTTGCCCTATGGTGGTCTATTCCACAGGTTTTCGCACAACCCTGACTGTGTGATCACAGCCTGCTATCCTGGGCATAGGACCCAACCCTCTGGGGCTTAATCTGACCTGAGCATCCACCAAGGACAAACCCAGAGCCCTTAGTCCTGCTCTCCCTGTTGCTCTTTTCTCAGTGCACCCCATGATGGTTCATGCTAGCCTAGGCATAGCCCCAATTCTCTGGCACTTTCTCTGTCGTGCCACGGGAGCATTCACCAAGAAAGAGCCCAGAGCCCTATGCAGGGCTGGATTTACATAGCGGTCGCCCCTAGGCCCACTGCCATTCGTTGCCCCTGTCCTCTTCCCTTTATTCATGCAAATTTTCATCATCGGGACCAATGCAATGGGGATTGGCGCACAGGAAATTTCAAAAGATTATTGTATTTGCAGCACATCCCCAGTATTTTTGAACCAATGTGGGTGTGGTTGTGCAGCATGCTGCCACCCTAGGCCCAGGCCTTAGTGGCCTTTCCACAAATCCGGGCCTGGCCCTATGTCCTGCTCTCCCTGGTTGCTCATTTCTCACTGTGGACCAGTGGAAAATCTTTCTTGGAGGGTTAAAGTAATATGTCAATAGTCAAATAAAGTACCAGAGTAAATAATTACGATATGGAGGATAAGAGCAAGGGTTTAAAAATCAATCCAGACACAGGGCATGTTTTTCTTTTTTCTCCTTTAACTGTCAACCCTCCTGCTTGGCACATTCATCCTTCAACAGACACAGGGAGAACACACAAACTCCAAAGTATCAAACTCAGGAACCCAACAAAGAAATTGTGAAGTGCTTACCACTGAGCCACCATGCTGCCTCACTTCAAGATATTTGTAAAACTAACTTTTTTTTATCATATGGCCATAGATAAGCCTAGCAGCAGCCCTATCAACACAGATCTCATTGGTAAGTCCTAGCCACTTGTGTCATGTCAAATGGTGTTATATGTCTCACCGGCTGAAACTTATGGGATCTAGAAGTCAGATAAAGTTCTTAAAACAAAATATGCTAAAACGTTAAAGTGTTTGTGTTGGGTGTCCTATACTCTGTCTGGCCTCGGCTCTGTGGGTGTGCTATACTCTGCCTGCCCTCCTCTGTTCCCTGTGGGGCGTGTACTTGGTAGGGTTTGTTTTGGGGGTTCATTAGCATTTGGAAATTGTTGTTAGAGGCAGCTAAGGTGTTTAATCATGTGCCACAAATCCGGGCCGGTGGACATGGTCTTATAAGTTCTTGAGATAACATGGTTGTGGTTTAAATGAGTGTGGTTTAAAGGGGGCATGTTCAACACTGGCTTCCATTATCAGCCCTCCGCCGTGTAGGCCAGAAAAATTCTGTCCCTCTGTACCACAGAAGTGCTTATATCACAGCAGCCAGAGGGTCATAATGTAAATTTAAATGTGGAAATGTTTTAAATGTGTTTATTATTTAGTAGCTGGAGTGACATCCAGGATCATTTTTTATGTGCTGATTTCATTTTGGGGTCTCTAAACCAGGTCATTCTATGCACAATGGGCATGAAACTGTTCAGTGGACTCCTGTCATTCTTATTTAGAATGTTTTCACTTGGTCCCTAATGCTGTGTGGGAGATAAGATGCGAAAATGTGGAAGCGTTGAGGTGATTTTCGGGTATTTCATCAAAGTACCAGTTTTGGGAAAGTGTTGTGACTAAAAGATACATTTTTGATTCAGTTGAATGTTTACTTTCTAAAAATATATGGTTTTGTAGGGTCATCTTATTTTTTTGTGAATGTTGCTGGGACAATTTGTATGTCTTAACTTAATTACTTTGGTAATCCTATGCACAATGGGCATTGGACCCCTGGTATTCATATTTGATATTTTGGCTTGGTACCTAATGCCATGTGGGAGATATGGTGCTAGAATATTGAAGCTTTGAGGCGATTTCCAGTTATTGCATCAAAACCGACAATTTCAGGAAAGTATTGCGACTCAGTACTAGTTTGAAGTAGAAAGACATGGTTACCCAGAAGTGGAAATACACAATAACTCAGGCACAATTAGAAAGCTCAGTTCTCCTGAATAAAATCAGTACTCTCTACCCAGAATCCACTGCAGACTCTCACGTAATTTCTTTAAAACGTCTTTTCTTTATTTCATCAAGTTAAAAGTACATAAAGCGCTACATGTTCAGTGTCTACAAAACTGCCAACGCGTTTTGTAACCACATGGGTCACTTCCTCAGTGCATGAATGTGTCATATAAAACGGCCTAGCTTTATAGGGAGTTGTGTGTACATCCTCTTACACTTCTTAAAGCTATACACTCTCAATTTAAAAATGATTCATATACATAAAAACAACATGTTCATTTCATACCAATCTATACTATGGAGTAAATGATCTACTTTTCAATCAATTTCATTTCTCTAAAGTAAATTTTTATTATATATTACTTGTGTGACTTGTCTCATTCGCCATAATGCAACATATTTTCCTTTATCCACATATGTCGCAATAATTTGATTTTTAAATACTTTTCTACATATCAGATTAATTATCTACAAAGTATTTAATTTCCCAATCTTTATTTCTCCTGAAAAAAACAATGTACAGTTTTCCTAGGTGAACTAAACCCCTGAAAGAAATGCCCCTAAGGTAAAAGAACAAAAAATGTTCCAAAAAGCGCCTGGCACTGAGTGCAAATGAAATGGGAATTTCTGCTAGCTCTTAAAAGGTTAATAATTAAATGTTTGTAGTACCAGGAGTGAACCTCCAAATCCATACAATCTGAAAACAACTGAACTGAAAAAAGTATTTGGAAGATGAAGAACTCCTGAGAGCAGAACAAGTGCAAATTCGGTGCCTCTCTCCTGATACCATCCAGGCCCGGACTGATAACCTGTCAACTCGGGCATTTGCCCGAGGGGCTGCTCTACCCTGCTTTAAAGTGGGCCGCCCCCTGCCTAATAAGATATGGTGCCAGCTTTTTTTTTAAATCGGAAGTTACTAGCTGTGCCGTAGGAGTGATTTTCAGCCTGTATTCTCTCAATTTATTTCCCTAACAGCTGCGAGTAGTAAAGGAGCGAGTGAATGAAGGGACTGACTATGTCCGGGGTTTTCGTTGGTCCTGACAGTTTTATGGGTGACCTGTCTGCTGCCTTCATTGCTCGCAGCTCTTAGAAAAATAAATGAAGCGGAGGATATAAACACACACCCTCTTCCCAAACCTAAATGCGGCAGGAACGCAGAGGGAGAAGGCAGGCTGAAAATCAATCATACCCCGAACAGAGAGGAGAAAGAGAGCTCTCCAAACAAGTGGGACCCAAACTGTGATTTCCGGAACCATCAGCAATGGTATGGCGAGCATATGCAAATGAACGGGCTTCTAAAAATGGGGGAGACCTGAAAAAGTCTCACATATGTCTCACATATTGGTCACCAGTGCTGTGCACATTGCCAAATAAATCATATTGAGTAGTAAATTATTAGTAAGATACAGGCCCTGAAGAAAGCAAAAAAAAAAAACCAAAAAAAAACTGTTTAAAGGAACAGTAATGTCAAAAAATAAAAGTGTTTTAAAATAATGAAAATATAATACAGTGTTGCTCTGTACTGGTAAAACTGCTGTGTTTGCTTAAGAAAAACTACTATTGTTTATTTAAATAAGCTGCTGTGTAGCAATGGGGGCAGCCATTCCAAGGAGAAAAAGCTCAAGTTACAAAGCAGATAGCAGATAAGCTCTGTCTGTCTAATGGTGTTATCTGTTATCCATTAGTTAACCTGTGCCATATAGCCGTTTTTCAATTTCCACTATTGCTAGACAGGAGCTTGTTTATATGAACTATAGTAGTGTTTCTGAAGCAAAAAGATCAGTTTTACCAGTGCAGGGCAACAGTACATGATATTTTCATTACTTTAAAACATTTACATTTTTTGGTGTTACTGTTCCTTTAAAGATTTTTCCAATTTTGATCAGAAAGGAAAAAAATGCCTTCCTTGCAGAAAAATGCAAACTGAACCAGGCCCTACTATTGGCAGGCCTTATCACACCCCGTTGCAACCTTTAGCTAGAATATGCTTAACTGTGTAGCACAAGCCCATTGCTGGATTCACGTTCTATATTATAATAACCCACATTTCTTCTGTTACCAAGAGAACTATGGAATGTTGGTAAAGGTAGTAATAAAATGTATTTAGCTGACCATAAGCACAGCGGTCCCCAGGCTATGCAGCTGTAATATTTGGGAAGTATGCTATTTGCTCTCATGTGTAGACCAGTCTTATGGATAATATAACAGCTCTGTTTTTATGTCTATAACCTTGTTATGATTGATCCTGAACAAATAGGTGAGAAATGTTAAGGATATTAGAAGTCACTGAGGCACAAGGTTGCAGGCTGAGTTATACAGGGAATTCTGAGTATCACTCATGTATTATAAGGGATAATGTACCCCCTACTGTAAATGATAAGGATATTAGAAGTCACTGAGGGGTTGTTCTGTGACCATATAAAGGCACAAGGCTGCAGGCTGAGTTATTCAGGGAACTCTGAGTATCACTCGTATTATAAGACATATTGTACCCTCTACTGTAAATGATAAGGATATCTATGTATATATAAATATATATAATTTAAAATATGCTTTTGTATAAGTTAAACACGAGCACGCATTTATGTGTGGGCTGCTTCGATTTTTTTTGCCGGGGCTGCTTTTTACTCCCAGTCCGGCCCTGATACCATCTCCATGGCAGCTGCAGCCTCACACTTGCAACTTTGTTTCATCTCATCCAGAGTCTGTGTCCCACACCCTGGTCACATGATGCTGGGAGAGAGAAGAGTCAGAAAATGGCAGTGTGGACTGAATCCACTTGTTTCTGTTTGGATGTGATTTTGGGAGCATACGGTGTGTGTGTGTGTTTGTGTGTGTGAGTATTATTGTGCAGTAAGTGAGGGACATGGCTGACCATGACTATTGCGATGTGGGACCCCACCATATTCCTGTATGAGCTTCTATGTATTTCTTCCATTAGGAGAAGTTAAGTTTTATTCTCTGTATATCACTTCTTATAAAGTCTATTCTATTTTGGGTCTCCCTACTGAATGGCAGCTGTGCCCACTGATTGGCAGTTCTGTCACTGTTAACCAGTCCTGCTTCTCCGTCTGTCTGTCTGCCCATTTTGGTCATTGTATCCTGTCACATGCCTGGGGGTATAAGGTATGAATTGGGCAGTGTGTTTATTCCACTTTGTGCCCTGGGGTTATTGGCTATGAGTTGGGCTGAGTATTCCAGCAGATTTTCTGGAAGTAATGTATTAGGTAATAGTCAGGGAATTGCACTTATTTTGCCATGGGCCCTGAAGTATTAGGTATTAATTTTAATTAGTTAGTACAGTGTGTTTATTCTGCCATGTGCCCTGGGGGTATAAACGGGTGCTGCTGCTGCCATGAGGTGAGTTGAAAAACTTGTCCTTTAACACTTTGCCTTCCAATCACATAACTGCTACATGCTTGCAAGCAAAGGCTCTAACTACCAAGAATGTAGTAGCTATATGTTCTTGCATAGTTAGAGGTTTCTTTTCTTTATTGGTGGCTTACACCTGTATATGCAAACAGTTTTAACATTTTTTTATTTGTTATTTTTTCCCTTTTTTAGTTAACAGTTCCTTCTGTGAGAAGCTTTCTGCTCCTCAACTCCTTCCGATGAAGCAGCTTCTTTCCCAGGGTAAAGGTGTGTGAGTGGTGTGTGAAAGCCAGTGGACCTGTGTGTGTGTGTGTATCTATGTCTGTGTGTAAAAGTAATTGTTAGTGTTAATGTGTGTAAGGTCAACTGTGTTTAAGAAGATCTGACACACCCTGTGTGTGAGTTATAGAGACTATAATGAACCTGTGTGTAGCTACATTCATTATTGAATCTTATAGGTACAGGTTACCTATGGGTTTTGTCTACAACCATTCTCCCAGTGCATTTGCCACAAAGCACATTAACCCCCTACAGATCCTTGCCCTGCTGCTCCATTGAATCACCCTCCTATCTATGGCCTCACTCTATTCACTGTCCTCTATTACCCTTTCCCTTCTGATTCTGCTGAGTTACCCCTACACTCATCTCTTTATTGCTAATAACTCTCTGCCTCACTCTATATATTTGTAGAGAAAGAAATATCAATACTATTCTAATATACATATTTGCACCTCACCCCTCTCCTTCTCATGTCCTGTATCCACCTTGTTGTTTCTTTTTGGATGATTCTTATCTTTTAACCCCTCTGCCACTCTGTAAACAAAGCTTTCCCCTAGATTGAAACAGAATGTATAAACGGATTCAATACTAGTGACATTTTGTTGTGCACAGCCTCATGAAAATAAGTAAATTCTTATTGAATTCTCATGAATTGAGTTGTCTGAGCTCACTAAAGACATCTTTTGCTACTGTTAAAGGCGTAGTTTATCGGCGACGTTGTGGAGGAAGCAAATGAGCATCCCAGGTTAAACAGCAGCGAGGAGGAACCGCTTGGGGAGGACTTTGCTGAAAATCAGATCTGCGGGAAGCGTCTTTCCTATCGAATCGTCTAGAGAATACACAGACGGGTCCCGAGGAGCGGAGGGGTAGAGTATGCTTTGTTGCAGTTAAAACCTACCTAATGCTATCACTGCGTATGCAATACGGGGACTGAATCTAAAGTTGTCCAGCTATATAGACGTTTGCCCACACAAATGAATTCCTTCAAAGTGGTTCCAATTACACACAAAGCGCTTAAGATTAACTCAACTTTGCAAAAGCGTTGTGACAATATCTCAAAAGAGAAAAAGTTTTGCTGCACTGAGGATTAAAGTGGGTTAAGATTCTTTTTGGTTTTGGAAATGTTCATTAATATTAATCTCACGCACCATCAGCTATTGCTGACTGAGTGGACTCTCATAATACGCAATAGAGTGCACAGCCTCTTTTATTAATATTTGCAGCTCAAATATAAATTTATGCTGGCTTAGTTAGGTTCAAGTGCAAGGTACTTAAAGTGCTGGATATTTCTCTACAGATATACATTAAAGGAAAACTATACCCCCAAAATGAATACTTACGCAACAGATAGTTTATATCAAATTAAGTGGCATATTAAATAATCTTACCAAACTGGTCTATATATCTAACTAAATATTGCCCTTTTATGTCTCTTGCCTTGAGCCACCATATTGTGATGGTCTGTGTGCTGCCTCAGAGATCACCTGACCAGAAAAACTGCAGCTCTAACTGTAACAGGAAGAAGTGTGGAAGCAAAAGACAGAACTCTGTCTGTTAATTGGTTCAAATGACCTAACATGCATGGTAAATATATAATTAATCCTTATTGAAAGCAATAAGGATTAATGATAACTCTGGAGGTTAATTGGCTCATGTGACCTAACATGTAGGGTTTGTTTGGTACGTTTATGTGCACTGTGAATCGTAAGATCCCAGGGGGAGGCCCTTATTTTTTAAAATGGCAATTTTCTATTTCGGATTACCCAATGACACATACTAATAAAAAAGTATATTATTATAAAAATAGTTTATTTATATGAAGCACGGACATGTTTAGTTATGTATATATGGACTATGTATAAATATATATAAAGGGAATCATATAATAATCTCTCTAACACTTTATTTACTAGTAGGTCTCTCCAACTGACGCAAAGCCATCCATTCTGATTAGAAGAAAGGAGGTTCCACCTAAATATTCGGAAGGGTTTTTTTACAGTGAGAGCTGTGAAGATGTGAGATTCTCTCCCTGAATCAGTTGTACCGGCTGATACACTAATGTTTTTTTTTTTACCTTCCTCGTGATCAACTAGTAGTTAGGCAGGTTAAATTAGAATTAAAAGGTTGAACTTAAAGGACATGTATCTTTTTTAAAACCTAACTCACTATGTATGTTATCTTCTGGCACCTTATATGATGATATTTAACTTTCAGTCAGTCAGATAGGATGAGATGTACTGTAGGCTATAGGTTAGATATTCTTGGTGAATGTTTATTTTTATATCTCTGTATCTTTGTGATCAGCTAAGGGGGCCCTTAGATCAGACTGGGTACTGCCAGATCTTAATGACAGGTCCCAGTGCTCGTATCTGGACTAGAAAGAGTTCCATACATATTTGTATACATTTGAATAAAAATGTATGTAGTTGTACAGGCAGTATTATAATTTTCAGTGCTTGACTAACACTGAATGTATCTGTGTTGTTTTATAAGTATTATTCTTTATTATTTCTTGTTTTCTTTTTAAGCTCCAGTTATATCAAGAGTTTACAGATGCTCTATTTCTTCATGCAAAAGTGTCAGGACTTGCTGAAACGGGGATCCTGGAGCCAGTTCCGTGAGGAGACGTTGCAGATGAGATAATCATTTTTTTTGTACTCATATTGGATGCATTGTCGTTGGGTCATTTTTCAAAACATCCATTTAGAATTAAAATTTGGTTGGTGCCATTACGCACACAGTTTTGTCAAACAGTATAGTAGCCAAGGCAGTTAGCATGCCTTGTACATGTTCCCTATGGTGGTAGGTGGTTAGAAAATTCTCAGTAAACCGAGTATGAAGTCCAGATCTGTCTTTGGTCAGAGCTTGCAATCTGCACAGAAATGGTTTTTAACTGACCTCCGGCACTATTCAGCCTCATAGCTAAATTCTGTTAACCTCCATCTCTGTGTGTGCTTTGCTTGGGTCTGTTACAGATGCTCATACCCTTCTCATGCTGCCTCTATTCAGCATGCACGACTGATTCGCCCTCTGACATTCCTCTTCTGGCTGTCATGCTCAGACTCCACTCCCTTGGCTAAATCCAGCAGCAGATAAGAAACTTTTCAATTCTGGCTATGAGTGTCTGAAAAGTTTGAGCCATGCAGTGAGCCGTTTTAAATCACCTTAAAACTTTATCTAGAGATGCGCACAATGCAAGTCAGATTTACGGCATCCTACCTGATGTTCGCGGGCCACAAAAGAAGGACCAGCAGGCCTGCAGGCCTCCAGTTGGACAGCGCTGACTTATAAGATTGTTTAGACTATGGTATCCTGAGTAGCTATAAATTGCAAGTGCTTTTTAGCAATATATAATGAAAGTACTTAATTAAAATTATTTACTTAACTATATATATTGTAAGGGTTTAGGTAGCTGGGATCAGTTTCCTGGGGACAACACAGCCCATGGCACAAGCACAACTCGTGAGAGTATAGTCTCTTTTTGGCAGTTTATTATCACTTGCAGCAGAATAAACAAAACAAACAATTCAAAATAAAATCCTTGCCACTTAAAGGGGAAGGAAACCTAGTCGGCGCAAACCCCCCACCCCCCACCCGTTTGTTGCCCACCCTCCCTCCTCCCCCTGGCCTACCCGTCCTGCTGGACAAATGCCCCTAACTTGTTACTTACCCTTCTGCGCAGGTCCAGTCCAGGGAGTTCACAGACGACATCTTCTTCCACGCAATCTTCTTCCTGCTTTGAACGGCGCATGCGCAATAGGATCATTTCGCCGGTACGATCTACTGCGCATGCGCGTGACTTTTGGTGCATGCGCAGTAGATCCGTACCGGCGAAATGATCCTACTGCGCATGCGCCAAAACGCCGTTCACAGCAGGAAGAAGATCGCGTGGAAGAAGATGTCGTCTGTGAACTCCCTGGACTGGACCTGCGCAGAAGGGTAAGTAACAAGTTAGGGGCATTTGCCCAGCGGGACGGGTAGGCCAGGGGGGAGGAGGGAGGGTGGGCAACAAACGGGTGGGGGAGTGGGGGGTTTGCGCCGACTAGGTTTCCTTCCCCTTTAATGGGCTTCTAACTAATACAGGTCAGTTCTCCTAACTAACTAACAGGAGTAGGCCTACTACCTGTATCCTCAAACCAAATGAGAAGTTAGTACAAACAAAGTTCCAACCTTGTAGAGATTCCAAAATCTCTCTGTGCTCACACAAACAGCTTCCCTGTGTCTTTCTTTCTCAGACGGTAGCCCTCTCACTCTGGCTTGAGCTGCCTTTTTAATTATTCACCTGAGATGCCTCAGGATAACACAAAAAACCCGGGCTGGATTAACAGTCCCGGAACCACTCTTTTAGGAACCTGGGGCATAAATAAGCTCCGTCCTGGACTTTCCCAGGTATCCTAGTGGTGACCGTACCACAATATATATATAATTTCAGTTCAAACTTTGGTGAACTCCACCCTTTAAATGAATTATTTATCAAAACTAACTGTAAAATCAGACAGTTCATTGAGACTGTTTGGGGCCAATGTTTATAATGTATAAACCCAGTAATTCTCTTTTTTTTATAGTTCATTAATTATGTTAGATTTAATTACAGTATAGTTCATTTGTTCAATGCCTAGGACTTCCAAACTTGAAGGATCCCCTCTATGATAATCAAAGAAATGTTTGGGCAGTCCATATGATCTTTCCATACCCATAATTTTTTTCCTATATTCCCTAAATCTATCCTTTAATTTCCTCTTTGCTTGTCTTTATTCCTCTATGTTTGGAATAGATATTCTCCTTTACCAAGTTAATACACTTGCTCATAGTCTGCAGAGAGAAATACCATAAGACAATGATCAACGATCATTTAGCCCTATGGCCGAACAATCAGATTTGACTGATATCGTCCCCCTTTGGTGGGCATATCAAGTCAAGATCTGCTCTTTTGTGCTCCCAGCGTCACGTTCACCTTCCGAAATGTATTATTCTACACATTAAACACAGGGTGCAAAAACAGCTATAAGCAGCTGTGATTTTGTACAATGTATGTGTTCAATCACGTACCTTAAAAAATGGGAAGCCATCCCATTGAGAAGAAAATGCAACAAAATGTTTCAGGCAGTTTGGGAAAAGGGAGTTGAGAACAAAATTACAGGTATGAGATCTGTTATCCAGAATGCTCTGGAACGGGTTTCCTGGTTAAAGGATCTTTCTGTCATTTGGATTGTCAAACCATACGTCCACTAGAAAACAATTTATACATTAAATAAACCCATTAGGCTGGTTTTGCCCCAATAAGAATTAATTATATCTTAGTTTGGATCAAGTGTGTGGTGCTGTTTTATTATTACAAAGGGAATCATTTTGAAAAATCTGGATTATATGATTATAATGGAGTAAATAAGAGATGGCCTTTCCGTAATTCAGAGGTTTCTAGATAACGGGTTTCCGGCTAACAGATCCCATACGTGTATTGGTTCTATCGGTTGTACTGCTCTCCCCCCACATCATATTGTGCTTCTGTCAGACCCCAACCTTGATAGTTTAAGTCCTAATTTGCTATTGGTTGATGACTTTGACCGCCTGAATTTTTTATTTTTCAGATGCATTTGGCTGCTGATGGGCAGCAGTACTGTAGCACCTCAACACCCTGATAATCACGCCACTGCAAATAGGTTTCTGCTACGACATGATCGGAACATCTGAGCAGGTGGGGGATTGCAAGCCGTCCTGACCAAAACCACTGCCGTAAACATGCTGAAAGGGGCACCAAGAAGGAGAGAAGGACTGAGAAGAGCTTGAATATGGCAGGAAGGATATGCACAATTGTGAGTACTGAAGCAATAGTAAGAGGTAATGTGAGTGTGCATGGACATACTGTAGGACTTTGCTAGGGACAATATGGAAATCTGCTCATTTGGCCTCTTATCCCCATTACACTATAGATTGCTGTTAACACTTTGTTCCACATCTGTTCTTAACCATGGCCTTCCCAGCTCAGGTGTCCCCCGGGATATGTCTGTCCCCCGCTTAACCTCCTATTTCTTTAGTTGGGGTTATTCAGTCTAGAGCAGCCAGCCTGATATTTATCAATAGGGTTGTTTGTGGGTCAGTGGCCAAAGGGATACTCAGGTTATGGGTTTTGTCTTTGAGAAGCCAATACGGCATAGGTTGTGGTTTTAGGATCAAAAAACGTTTACCGGTTTAGTTGCACATCTCTGCACTCTCTCCAGCTATATCTTTATAAAGATAAATTCAGATATATCTTTGTATAGGACTTGAGCCCAAAACTGCGCTACATACTCAAGGTGAAGTACAGCATTTTAGTTGCTTTAGTAGCCCCTGAATGACACTGCCTGAATTACTCTTTTAACTGATAAAAACAATAGGTATCCCTGACCATGGGATTGTGTATATAGGAATACAAAATGGTTTCAGGATTATGGGCTTTAACTGTGTGATAGGTGTAAAATCTTGACCCACACACACACACACAGAAGGCTTTGCTTGTAGTCTTTATTCAAGAGACTGCCGAACTGCCTAGCCGGCTCCACATGAAACGTGTCATAACCATAGAATCCTAGGATACTCTAGAATTCTCCCTGGACTGCTGTAGAGGGTGCCCTCTAGCGTCAGCAGTGCTGCCTAGCAATAAACATAAACAAGGCATAATAAGCATGACCTTAGAAGGGCTCTTACTAAACACTACATCCCTCCCTTATTTCAAATTAGAAACACATAAACAATATAAAAAGCAGTAGAAAAACAGATAATAATGGTGACTTTCAAGTTCTAGCCTCATATATTTAGGTCTCAAAATCTTTCAGATATGCAGGAGGTTTTCTACCAGTTCTCACTGGTAGTCATTGCTTGTTTCAGCATTCTCTTGAAATAGCCTTTGCAAAGGCAAACCAGCATCCTCGTCCTCAATGTTAGATCGTACTCGATTCTGTTCAGGAATCCTTTTGAAATAGGAAGCATTTCAAGTGATACTGTGCTGATCATTTTCTGCAGTCATCTTAGAGCCCTTGATATCTGTAACGTTATATGGTTGTGTATCATACAGAGGATCCAGTTTGTGCCTTCTTTGTTTCTCCCACTGCCAAACCAGAAGGTCTGGCATGTTGATGGGTGTCAGAATATGCTTTCATTTTGGATTTATCCAGAGTCTCAGTTTTGCTGTCACCAATGTCTGGGATTTTAATCCTGAGTTTGAACAGTAGCTCTGCAGGTGATCTGTCTGTTTGCAATGTGGAGTGGACCTGTAGTCTCTGAGAAAAGAAAACAGGTTTTGCCTACATGGCACCATTCAGATGTAGAAACGTCCCCATCGTGCGCATGAACCTTTCAACCTTCCCATTTGCTTGGGGCCACAGTGGAGTTATGCGCTGGTGCTTAAAGCCTAGGTATGAAGCAAAGTTCTTGAAGTTCTTGATCTCCATTGAAGGGTGGGCCATTGTCTGTTTTTCCAGTCTGTGGGATGCCCAGCAAGGAGAACACTTTGTCAAAAGTCGGTAAAACTGTAACAGAGGAAGCTGATCTAGAACAATCTCTACTACTGGGTATCTGGAGTAATCATCAATGTTAACCAACCAGTATTCGCCGGTATGGAATGGCCTGTAAAAATCAACTCCCACATGACACCATGGGGGGTTCCTTTTGTGTACCAGGCGTTGTTGCCTGACATGCAATGCATCTTTGCACCGTCATTTCTGCTCGCTGATCTATGTTAGGAAACTATACTTTTTCTATAAGAAGTCTTTATATTTTTACTGTGCCCTGTTGTCCTTCATGTGCTAAGGCCAACACTCTGTTTTGTAGACAAGCATTCGACTACCTCTTAAAAGGATGTTGTTATCATCATTTACTGTTAGCTCCTTTGCAAATCTTTTGAATGCCTTTAAAGGAGAAGGAAAGCTACGGAGGCATTTTATTGCCAATAGAGTAGCTGCAATAGTGCAAGCTATTATGCTATATTTATTCTGTAGAATGTTTTACCATACCTGAGTAAAAAGCTCTAGAAACTCTCTGTTTGTTTAGGATAGGAGCTGCAGTATTAATGTGGTGTGACATCACTTCCTGCCTGAGTCTCTCCCTGCTCTGGGCTCAGATTACAGTAGAGAAGGGAGGGGGGTGGGGAAGAGGAGCAAACTGAGCATGCTCTTGCCCAGGGCAATGAGGTTTAAGCTGAAGGCAGGAAGTCTGATACAGAAGCCCATGTGTACACAATAGAAGGAAAGAAATGCAGTGTTTCTTTTGACAGGGGACTCAGAGCATCATTACTTTGGGTGTTTACTGGTATATATAGATGGACCTATCTGACAAGGCTTACTTAGTTTTAACCTTTCCTTCTCCTTTAAGAGTATACTAAGGCAAGGTAGTCTCGGGGAACATGATTGGAATTGTAGGATAGTGTCTAGTGTAAGGCACAATGTTCTGCGTGGACTATAACTGTCAGCTGCTTTGGTATATTTATGCATATTAGGCATTAAATTGTTCAGTAGACCTTTGCAATTCATATGTTTTTTAAAGGTTAACTTTGTTTTCAGAAAAAGATAAAACATTTAATAAAACCAAATATAACCAAAAATAAGTTCACATTCATATTTAGCATGGTTTCCCGTTGTATGTAAGAAATTGGGTGAGATAAATGTGACAAATTGCAATATTTTAATCGAGTATCCACAAGGTGCTGTCGATTATGGGGTCTTCACATACCATGTACTTCAATAAAGCTATGTACATTGGGTTTCAAACTGTTGAAGGCATTCATATTTAGCATGATTTATCTTGGTTGTGATTAGTGGGTGATATGATGCTGCAAAATGGAAGCTTTGAGGTGATTTTCAGAAATGTAACAGAGATCCCCACATTTAGGAAAGCTTTTCTGCTTGGTACTTTGGAGTTAATCAAACCCATTTGGAATCAGGAGAATGTGTAATTTCCAAAAATATATGGCTGTCTGGGGTGAATGTACTTTTTTGTAGTTCTACCCCTTATACAATGCTGTAAATGTGTTGATTTTGCAGTAGCTGAAATGACAGATCAAATTTGGGTGTCTTAATTTTGGGGGCCCTATCTGCCTATGCACATTGGGCATCAAACTGTTAATTGGGCCCCAAGAGTTCATACAGTATTTAGGGTATTTTATCTCGGTAAATAATGATATGTGATATGTGTGCAAAATGGAAACTTTGAGGTGATTTTCTGAAATTTATCAAAAATCGCCAAATTTAGGATGCTTTGCAGCTTTGTGTCGTTTTGAGAAATATATGGTTTTCTGGAATTAACAACCTTTTTTCTATGTTTGACCTTCATAAAATGCTTTAAATTTATTGATTTTTGCAGTGTCTAGGATTAAATAAATAATATCACTTATGGGGGGTGTCTTCATTTTGGGGTCCCTATATGCCACACACTTAGGTAAACCAATACATATTGGGCATGGAACTGTTCAGTGGAATCCAGGTGTTCATATTATCATGTTTTCTTTTGGTACCTAATGCGATAAGGGAGATAAGATGCTAGAACTTGGAAGCTTTGATACGATTTTCAGGTATTTCATCAAAACCATCTATTTTGGTTAAAGCATTGTGATTTAGTAGTTTGAGTAGAATAACATGGTTAAACATTCTGGATTTGTCTGAATGTGTAGTTTCCAAAACGTTATGGTTTGGGGGGGGAGTGGAAGCTTTGAGGCGATTTTCAAGTATTTAGTCAAAACCAGTAACTTTGGGAAAGTATTGCTACTCAGTAGTTGGTAGTAAAAAGACATAGTTACTCATTTTTGATTTCCTGAATGTGTACTGCCATTGTGTGAGCGAAAAGGCACCTTTCCAGGCTGTGTTTTAGAAAGATGTATTTGCTAACCCTCCTTTTGTTGTGTTGGGAGCCGTTTGCTCCAGGGCAGTCACCTATAAAAACCAGTCCTCTAGCACACAGTGGCATTACTTGGAGTTACAGGGCCCAATATCACTTTAGGACTCCCCTATATGTAAGGAATTAGACATATTATACACATATATTAAACTATTTAACAGTCTGTGTGTCAGGCCAGGGCTGCCCGTTAGGGGAACAAGTTACCTGTTCAGGGCCCCACTTAGTTTCACCTTATAGCAGGACATGAGAGACCCATTTAGTCTTACCCTGCTCTGTCTGTAGTTATGCCGATATTATTTGCATATAACATAGTAAGTAAGGTTGAAAAAAGACACACATCCATCAAGTTCAACCTTTTAGTTATTTTTAGTGTAATCTGCCTAACTGCAAATTAGGGGCAGGAAGGCAGAAAAAGAACCGTGTGCTTCGGCCAGGCACAAGGCTATCAAATCAAAACAATACATTTCTTATACCCCTACAAATGGAGTCCCTAAATGTTTTCCAAATGTGTACAATTGGAAAAGGACATTGCTTCAGAGTCTCCAGACATCATGAAAACCATTGCACAGTAGCAGTCTTGTATCTCCTCTCTAGATGAATTCCATTACCTTGGTGAAAACACTTCTCACTTCTAGATTTCTTATCTTATTTTGTCTTAATCAGTGACTATAGGGGCACAGACCTTGTATCTGTCAGGAGGGCCTGGGGCAACCAGTAAGGCCAGGTGAGAGGTAGGGTAGTGGGTTGCCAACGATTTGCTCATGTGACAGGTATTGGGGTGCTTGTTATGCCACTGGTCTGTTCCAAGGATTCTATTGTGAGAAAAAGTAGGTGACAGAGAGCAAGTTGTTGCATTTAAAGGCTTTAAAGAAATTAGAGATCTTTTATTCTTGTGCCGAAATCTGCCTCAATATGTGCAGCGTCAATACAGTTGCAACACATACTTGCTTCAATATGTGCCAAGCTGGGGACCTTGAGGACCAGTACACTTGAGTAACCAGGCTATCTTTTGCCCTATTTTTGGGGTGATTGCATCAGAACTTGAAATGACTCATTTTTAAGAGGATGCAAAGAGAGGTGATTATACAGTGTGTGAGGCTGTGGTCTAATAAACTGAAGTGGCAAAATATAATTGCAACTTTCTAAAAGACTGCCATGGGCTGTGGATTGCATTAATTAAGTTGGTTCTGTACAATTAGAACTGCATTCCTCCATGTGCCCTGCGGTGTTATAGGTATGAATTGGGCAGTGTATATTTTTTCACCATGTGCCCTGGTGGTATTATATGTTCCTTGGGGGCAATTGTGATTGGTGATTCAGTTAAAGCTTGGATACTTTATTGGACAAGCCTAATATCCACGGCTATAGTGATAAAAAAATCTAGAATGAATATAGATAATGGCAAATATACTGTAGATTATGTGAGTGTATGGAGGGGTCAGCGTGAGTTTGTTTATGGATGCTGGTTTTCATTTGGAGGGGTTGAATGTGATGGACTTCACATTCAACCCACTTCACATTGACTGGTCAATCAACCGAACTTAGCTCTGTAACTATGTATAGAAGGGTAGATGGTCTCAGTCATAGGGATTGTAACAGTGGCAGAGTAAGGCATGTGTATAGTGATGTTGTCAGGTATTGGGGCTGTAACTTTGTTATAGGGAGTGTAGTAAGGCAACATGGTTCCAGCGAAAGTGATTGTAACTGGGTGATCGTGTGTATAGTAATGAAACATGGTGGGATATTGAGTATAGTAAGGCAAGATGGTCTCAGGAGAAGTGACTTTAACTGTGGGACAGTGTGTTTAGTAAGGCATCATGAATAGGGACTGTAACCTCTGGGATAGTGTTTATAGTAAGGTGAGATGTGTTCAGGAATAGGGGCTGTAACTGTGGGATAATATGTATAGTAAGAAAACATGGTCTCAGGATTAGAGACTGCATCTCAGGGATTGTGAGAATAGTAAGGGAAGACGGTCTTTATGGTAAGGCAAGGAATAGGCAAGTGTGGGAAAATGTATATAGTAAAGCAATACGTTCTTTGGGGAAGAGACTGACTGTGGGATAGTGTTTGTTTGTGCGATTATGAGTATAGTTAGCAAGATGTAAACCATAATACAAACAGGCAGGCACTCAATGGAACACTCCTCCACAATCATAGGCCTATTGTTAAGTGTCTGTGATGAAACAAAATGCATATGGCTATGCCATGAATACCAAATAAACTGATAATCTGTTTACATGTCTGTGTGGAGGTTTGTATAACGGTTTGGATCCACTCCCCTAGCTGAAGGTTCAGGGAGGTGCACCTGGACCTCCTCTTATACTGGGTGAGTCTACAATGACCATTGTTCTACTTGCTATATAGTAGGCAATATGGTCTCAGGGTTTGGACTATAAATGTCGGATAGTATGTATAGTAAGGCAAGGATTAGGGACTGTAACTGTGGGAATGTATGTGTAGAAGAGGAGATGGTTTCAGGAATAGGGATTGTAACAGTGGGATCATGTGGAGTGTAAGGCAAGATGGTCTTCAGGATAGTGGTTGTAACTGTGGAACAGTGTGTATAGTAATGCAAGATGGTATCAGGTATTGGGGCTGTAACTGTGGGAAAGGATGTCCAGTAGGGCAATATGTTGTCAAGGAAAGTGTTTGTAACTGTGAGATAGTGTGTATAGTAAGTTAAGAGGGTCACTGAAGTGGGGACTGTAACTCTCGGAAATATGTATACTAAGCCAAGATGGTCTCAAGAATGGGGGTTATAACTGGGTTAGCGAGTATAGTTTGGCAATATATTCACAGAAATAGAAGCTATCATTTTGAAATAATGTGTATAGTAAGACAATATGTGTCTTGTGGTAGTGGATGTATCTTTGGCTGTATCTTTGATATAGTGTGTGTAGTAAGGCTAAATTATGTCAGGGATTGCAACTGTAGTCCTTAACCTTTTTTGCACCAGGGACAGGGCGAGAGTCTATAAACATAGGCACCGGAAGCTGGCAGTGCTAGGTTGTGGGGAGAGTAGGAGAAGAGCTCAACCTGGACCCGCCGTGACGTGAAGATTTGTGCAGGATCCTGCGGGTTTCAAGCTGGCTAGAACCTGCGGGTTTTGGGCCGGCCCACACATCACTACTCTATATTCCTTTACTATTCCGAAAAGGGCAATTTGCTCCTCTCTGCTCCAGCAAAGTTACCAGTTGGGTGATGATCTGGGCAATCTTTCTCTCTTACAAACCCGAGTCAGAGGGAGGATTAAGCTTGTAAAACCAGTGTTTGGGTCTTGGCAGTCTCTCTCCTTTGAGATTAATAGTGGCTTGGATGATTTCTTAAACAAGCACAGTAAGTTGCTATAGGTACTGGTACAGTATATATATAGATATATATGTGAGAATATTAGATTGGTCATTATAAATATTTGTGCAGATATGTGCACTGGGATTCATTTGGAGGGTTTGTTTTTGATGGACTTTGATCAACCCAAGATTGTTAATAGAGAGGCAAAGGTTAGGGATCCTAACATAGTTTGGTGTGGGGCCCAGTATCTTTAAGTGTGTGTGCGCACGCAGGCTGGTCAGATTAATATCAATGGAGCACCGGCACTGAGCAGATCTGCTTCTCTCAGCTTGACAATAGCCGAAACCTTCAGCCTGTGTGCCCATAGCCTCTTTAACTGCCAAGCACGTAGGTACATTTTGACAGGAAAATGCTCAAACTGCCAAGCACATAGTTCCTACAAGCTGAGCAGTATAGCGGTTCCTCACTGCACTAGCAGCGTTAAGCGCCATGCAGCAAGTCAAATGGACCCCCTAGGCACCTCGGTCCTGTTCTGACTCCTAACATGGGATCCATTACAGGAACGTCGCATAGCAAGACCCCTCATCCATTGCCCACCCACTCAATTGCTGCTGTACACGCTCTGTGCTCCTGGGACCCTCCAATGCTGCCATAGATCCTCCTGCATGCAGAAACTGTAAGTGCATTTTCTTTGCACATTTACACACATACATCCATTTACACATACACTACACATTTTACTAAGGCTATGGACAGCCTGCATATTTTTAAAGGCTGAGAGAAGCAGATCAGCTCAGTTCCCCTGCTCCTTTGCCTCTCATTAATTGTTGTAAATGTGTTGATTTTGCTGTATCTGGAATTACAGAAGCTCATGTAGGATGTCTTAATTTTTGGTCCCCTATATGCCACATGCTGAGGTAAACCTATGCATATCAGGCATCAAACTGTTTAGCGGACCCCAGGGATCATATTTAGGGGGTTTACTCTGGTTTCCTAATAATATGTGGGAGATGATGCTGTAGACTGGAAGCTTTGAGGTAATTTTTCAAAAATTTCACACATTTTGGAGTAGTTTGGAGTAGAAGGATATTTTTACCCATTTTGGATTTGTCAGAATCTGTTCTTTCCAGTAATTTGTAATTGTTTTCTAGAGTAAACCCACTGTTAGTGGAATGTTTGGTCTTGAAATCAGAAGTAAGCAGTTCATCATCACAACCCCGCCACTTCCAGTCTTTGAAGAAAATTGCCACCTCCAGTGCCACCCCAGTAGATACACCATTGAAAGCTCCAGGAGAGACACTATAACCCCAGCATGATTAATGGGTTTTTTTGTACTTTGTACATATCGCCTAGGAACCTTCAGCTGTTGTTAAACTTCAACTTTCAGCACTTCTGTCAGCCTACCCCTGAAGTTCTATAAAGGGCTACATGTTGGTTATTGGATTTAAAGGAGAACTAAACCCCCTTCAATAAGCCCCCCTAAGCTTCCAGGCATTGCCCCCTCTCCCTCCCCACTTTAGTGGAAAAAAAACCTTTAAAAAATTCTCACCCTTACATGCAGAGAAAGGCAGCGGAGCTCCCGGTTACCATTTTGCAGATCTTTGTGTAATCTTCGGGTCTCAATGACGATTTACGCATGCGTAGTTGAAGCCGATTCCTGACTTGGCCCAACTGTGTATGTGGAGACTCGAAGACTACACAAAGATCCGCAAGATAGCGACCAGGAGCTCCACTGCGCTTCTCTGCATTTCTCTGCTTTCTCCTTTAATACCAGCAGCCATTCTGTAAGTGAGCCATACGTATGTATAAACTTAGGAGGTTGATCCTGCTGAATTCTAGTTAAACATCTCTGGTTGATTTCCCATATCTTTTATTCCCAACTCTGTGTATAGCCTCTGTAGCTTCTGTGTTTCTTCTTCTATTCTCCAGCTAGCTCGTCCCAACCTTCCTTATTACCTCCCCCATATGGCCTTGCAAACAATGGAGCATGTAAATGTAGGGTTGAGAAGGAATAGCATACTCCACCACTGCATTAGTAGGACCCACCCCAAAAGGTTGTGGCATTCCCTTATATCAAGCACATCCATATAATAAATAACTGGTATAGTGTCAGTGAGCTGATGGGAAGTGGTTAGCTTGCCAATATTAAGAAAGGGGTGCAGTTCTGGAAATGCTCTTGCCTAATGGCCTATTGAGTAAAGCAATAGTGTAGTTATTATTAAATTTTTAGAGTTCAGTGGTATCTATCACCCCCTAACACAATTGCTCATTCACCTTTAGCAGAATGAGGGTCAGAAAACCTTCCCTCAATATGCACCATAGGGATTCAATAAAAACACAAAGACATGTTTCTGAGAAAACCTGTGAGTGACACAGGATTTATTGATATCAACCAATTGGTGGTTAGGCATTCCTAACAGCGAATGATCCAGAAGAAGGCAAAAAACCTGCAGCACTTGGGATAATGTGCACTGAGGGTAAAAATTCCTTCCTGACTCCAAACGGCAATCGGTTTTACTCCCTGGACCATGGCTTCATATGTACTATCAGTGTATACTAATTCCCCTGCCCACCAATCTCCACCTACACATGAACCCACCCAGACCCTCCAATGCATACATTCACCCACCCCTGTATACATACAATAGCCTCTCCCTCCACACAATCTGGACACAAGCAACCAACCCACCACAATCCACTATGCACGCACCCAACTCCAACATATGCACCCAATCCTCTACATACGCACCCACCCCCAACATATGCACCCAATCCTCTACATACGCACCCACCCCCAACATATGCACCCAATCTAATGTACTAAAATCTGTGGCTTTCTTCTATGTTCAATAAAATGCTACACTTCAATGTGTTATATGTAACTGTTTTCATTGCTAATATCAGTACATATAGTTTTCCTCTAGTCGTTTCCTTAAGAGGTAAACACCTGTATTTGTGTTCTTTCTGGATTTTTTTTTTTTGCTGATGGAAAAGGCAAGTGTAGAGGGAGACTGAACTGAAGACCAGAATGGGGAAGTGGGGGGGGGAGAAAGAGTTGTGATGGCGGGCCGGAGGGAGGGGGAGCAATACTACACAGGGGTTGTGTGAAATGAAAGGGAAACCAGAGAAACATGATGTGAATGGGGAGCGAGACATAATGGAGACATAGGAGTAGGAATAGCGAGAACTGAAAGGGAAGTAAAGAAAGAAGTTTAGAGGGAGTGAGGCAATAGGAGCGTAAGTACAAGCTGAGTCTGGCAGTCTGATGAGAGGGGTGACAAGCAGAAGGAAAGCTGCAGAGAGAGAGAGAACAGCAGCTGCAAGTAATGTCTTTGGCTATAATTTACAGTTTCTCTAGGGAAATGACCCTACTATAGATATTAGATATATATAAATTACACAGATAACAGAAGATGCGCAAGGTCACAAAAGATTCCTCTTGGTTGAAAGCTTCCACCAAAAATGTTCTGTGTGGTCAGCGTTTACTTTGTGGCCTGCTAACTGCTAAACTGCAGAGAAAAGATGAGGATAATTGAGCTTGGTCATCTCTTGTTCTGTGTGCCCCATGCCTTAATATATAACTGTTTTATTTTATATACCTTCTAAGACTCCCAATCACCTGCCTTGGGTTGTCTATGTAGAGGACACTCAATTTTGGGGGTCTTAGGCAGACGTGGACTGTGTTTTTTGGTAAATGCCAAAGAGGCTGATTCCAGATGCCTACTTTTAAATCCCAGTCTGGACCTGAGTCTGAGTGTCCCTTTAGAACTTACCCGTCATTAGTGAGTGTCTCCATCATTCCCCTCTTGAGCCATGCAGCAGCTCACAAGAATATAATTGTGGGGAGCCCCCGGAGTCAAGGGAGTATAATCAGAAGGTTTTAAGACTCCCAATCACCTGCCTTAGGTTGTCTATATAGAGGACACTCAATTATAGGGGGTCTTAGGCAGACGTGGACTGACGGTCTGTGGTTTTTAGCAAATGCCAAAGAGGCTGATTCCAGATGTCTTAGGCAGTCACCATTCATTGAACTAATGGGGACTTTAAGGCCTTTGTGCATTTGAAATGCTAAGGCTAACTTTTAAATCCCAGTCTGGACCTTAATCTTAGTGTCCCTTTAGAACTTACCCGTCATCAGTGAGTGTCTCCATCATTCCCCTCTTGAGCCGTGCAGCAGCTCACAAGAATATGATTTTGGGGAGCCCCCGGAGACAAGGGAGTATAATCAGAAGGTTGTTTTTTTTTTTTTAATTAAAATTCATACTGCAGAAAACTGTATGGCAAGAACATACAGAGCGCAATGACCAGCATTCTAAAATTGAGGACAAGGATAACTAGGGTCTTAAATCCTGGTCCAATGTCCTGAGCCATCTTGTAAATGCTGCCCACAAAAGATTACTAAATCATCTATATCAAGATAATACTACAAACAATAAATGCAATCATATTAATAATATACTTTAATTTACTTCATCATTCCTCCTATATGGGTGTGTGCTTAAACAACAGGAGGAGAAAATAAGGGTAAATAAGACTGAGATGAATAGATCTGTAAAGAGAGAACATATAAAGAGAGAACATATAACTGAGTGGGATCAGATTAAGAAAAAGGCATGAGAATGAATAAATGAGGTAGGGGAAATGTACCTAAATATAGTTCTGTTTTTTGGAAGAGGTGCAAGCAGAGGTACAGCAATTTATTGAACATACCAATAAGCAGAACAGAAGATAACATAGTAAGTTAGGTTGAAAAAAGACGCGTCCACCAGATTCAACCTTTTAAGTCTATATATCACCTGCCTAAATTTCTCTGACATGACCTATCCTTCATAAATCCATGCTAAATGCTGCTTATAATGCCATTCGATAGGACAACATTTTCAATGTGATCCCTTAACAAGCCTTCAAATAATTTACCTGCTACAGATGTCAAACTTACCTATATTTACCTACATAATTGCCAGGCTGAGATAGTAATCCTTTTACAATATTGGAATAATATCAGCTTTCCTCCAGAATAAAAAATTGTCCGAATAAAAATACACACTATGGGGTTAATAAAGGAACTAAGGGGGAATGTTATTTGTTTTGCACAAAACAACTGCACGTTCACAACTTGCTTGCCAACGTTAGCAACCATGTTTGCGTAATTTTTGACGGATTAAAGACCTCAATGACTTCAAACAAATCATTTTGGCGAATGTTCACAGGATGTCAAATTTTGCAATCATAAAACCTTTTTTGCACCACAATATTTAACGAAAATCCAAAGCAGGTGTTAAGGCTAAAACTTTGCTTGGACAAAATGTGCAATGTAATATTTGCCAGCAACCAATTTCACATTGCGAGCAGTGCTAAAGATTAGCTAAGACGCCATTTTAAATAATGCTTGCGGCTTTTAATTACATTCCCCCCTAAGCATATTGCAAATGACCTAGTAAAAGAAAATGGATTCCATTCCTCAGCCATCTCTCTAGCCTGTTTTTAGAGATCCTTTATTTTAGAAATGTAACCTTCCACTATGTATTCAGAATCATTACCCAAGCCATTGGTAGGAGCATCTGGACACACACAGTCTGTTTCATTTAAAATTTCTGCTGTAGTCATATACATCTGTAATCAGCTTTTGTCGGTCAGTGAAAATTTTCTAGGAGACCATTGGTTTGCTCCATAATATTATTACATGTGGGACAGTGCCCAGAAACATATGGCAGTTACATCAGTGCTGTTAACAATGCATTAAATTAATTGGTTCTTAAATTGACTGCCATTGTCTGAAATGAGGGTGAGAGTGAGAAATGCCATGTCTTGGGAAAATGTCACCCAGCCTTCTCACCGCCACATTCACGCACCCAGCCCCCTCACTGACACATTCACCCACCCACCAGCCCCCTCACCTACACATTCACCCTACCCTCCCATCCCCTTTACCGACACATTCACCCACCCTCCCATCCACCTAACTGACACATTCACCTGCCCTCCCATCCCCCTCACCGACACATTCACCCACCCCTCCCATCCCCTTTACTGACACATTCACCCACCCTCCCATCCACCTAACTGACACATTCACCTGCCCTCCCATCCACCTCACCGACACATTCACCCACCCTCCCATCCCCTTTACCGACACATTCACCCACCCTCCCATCCACCTAACTGACACATTCACCTGCCCTCCCATCCACCTCACCGACACATTCACCCACCCTCCCATCCCCTTTACCGACAACATTCACCCACCCTCCCATCCACCTCACTGACACATTCACCCACCCTCCATCCACCTCACCGACACATTCACCCACCCTCCCATCCACCTCACCGACACATTCACCCACCCTCCCAACCCACTCTTTGACACATTCATCCACCCTCCCATCCCCCTCACCGACACATTCACCCACCCCTCCCATCCTCCTCACCGACACATTCACCTACCCTCCCATCCCCTTTAGTGACATATTCTTCCACCCCCCTCGCCGACACATTCATCCGCCCTCCCATCCCCCTCACTGACACAGTCACCCCTTCACTGACACATTCAGCCACCCTCCAATCCCCCTCACTGACACATTCACCCTCCCATCCCCCCTCACCAACATTCATACACCCTCCCATCCCCCTCACTAAAACATTATACACCCACATAGCCCCTACCGACAAATTCAACCACCCTCCATTCCTTTTCTTCATTCAACCACCCTTCCAACCCCCTCACCGACACATCACCCACCCTCCCATCCACCTCACTAACACATTCACCTGCCCTCCCCATCCCTCTCACCGACACATTCATCCACCTTCCCATCTCACTCACCCACACATTCACCTACCCTCCCATCCCCTTCACCGACACATTCACCCTCCCTCCCATCCTCCTTACCGACACATTCACCTACCCTCCCATCCCCTTTACTGATATATTCAGCCACTCTCCCATCCCCCTCACCGACACATTCACCCAACCACCCACCCCCTCGACCCATTCATCCGCCCTCCCATCCCCCTCACTGACACAGTCACCCCCTCACTGACACATTCACCTACCCTCCCATCCCCCTCACTGACACATTCACACACCCTCCCATCCCCTCACTAAAACATTAACCCATATAGCCCTTACCGACACACTCAACCACCCTCCATTCCCACTCTTAACACATTCACCCCCCTCCCATCCCCCTCACGACACATTCGACCACCCTCCCATCCCCTCACCGACACATTCACCCACCCATCCCCCTCACCGACACATTCATCCCCCTCCCATCCCCTCACCGACACAATTCACCCACCCTCCCACCCCCTACCGACACATTTACCGCCCTCCCAACCCCCTCGACCGACACATTTACCCGCCCTCCCTCCCCTCACGAACACATTCACCGCCCCCCCATCCCCCTCACCGACACATTCACCCCCCTCCCACCTCCCTCCCCCGACACATTCACACCCCCCTCCCCTCTCACCGACACATTCACCTCCCTCCCACCCCCTCACCGACACATTCACCCACACGCCCTCTCCACCCCCTCACCGACACATTCATTTCATCCGCCCTCCCACCCTCCTCACCGACACATTCCCCCGCCCTCCCATCCCCCTCACCGACAAATTCACCCTCCCATCCCTCTCACTGACACATTCACACACCCTCCCATCCCCCCTGACTAAAACAATAATCCACCCACATAGCGCCTTACCGACACATTCAACCACCCTCCATTCCCACTCTTAAACACATTCACCACCCTCCATCCCCCTCACCAACACATTCGACCACCCTCCCATCCCCCTCACCGACACATTCACCCACCCTCCAATCCCGACACATTCACCCACCCTCCTATCCCCCTCACTGACAAATTCACCCCCCCTTTCCCCTCTCACTGACACATTCACACACCCTCCCATCCCCCCTCACTAAACAATAATCCACCCACATAGCACCTTACCGACACATTCAACCACCCTCCATTCCCCTCTTAAACACATTCACCCACCCTCCATCCCCTCACTGACACATTCGACCACCCTCCCATCCCCTCACCGACACATTCACCCGCCCTCCCACCCCCTCACCGACACATTCACCGCCCTCCCCCCCCTCACCGACACATTCACACACCCTCCATCCCCTCACTAAAACAATAATCCACCCGCCATGCACCTTACGACACATTCAACCACCCTCCCATTCCCACTCTTAAACACATTCACCCGCCTCCACCCCCTACCGACACATTCACCGCCCTCCCACCCCCCTCACCGACACATTCACCCGCCCTCCCACCCCCCTCACCGACACATTCACCCGCCCTCCACCCCCTCACCGACACATTCAACCGCCCTCCCACACCCCCTCACCGACACATTCACCGCCGCTCCCACCCCCTCCCCGACACATTCACCCCCCTCCCATCCCCCTAACGACACATTCACCCGCCCTCCCATCCCCCTCAGTGACACATTCACCCGCCCTCCCACCCCCTCACCACACATTCACCGCCCTCCCACCCCCTCACCGACACATTCACCCGCCCTCCCACCCCCCTCACCGACACATTCACCCGCCCTCCCACCCCCTCACCGACACATTCACCCGCCCTCCCACCCCCTCACCGACACATTCACCCCCCTCCCACCCCCTCACCGACACATTCACCCCGCCCTCCCACCCCTCTCCGACACATTCACCCGCCCTCCCATCCCCCTAACCGACACATTCACCCGCCCTCCCTCCCCCTCACTGACACATTCACCACCCACCTAGCCCCTCACAACATATTCACCAACCCCCCATCTCACTCAACAACACATTCAACCTTCCCATACACCTCACTGATACAGTCAACCCAGCCATCCTTTCCCCCACTCACTCTCCCATCCCCCTCTCCCCCCCACTCACTGAAACATTCACCCACCAACCAAAGCCCCCTCACCTACACATTCACCCAGTCCCCTCACCACCAAATTCACCCACCCTACCCAATCACCGACACATTCACCCAGCCTGGATGGTGGGTGAATGTGTTTGTAAGGGTGCTAAATGGAGGGATGAATGTGTTGGTGAGGAGGCTTGTTGAGTTGATGAATGTGTTGGTAAAGGAACTGTGGAGTGAATGTCGGTGAGTGGGGCTGTTGGGTGAATATGTTGGCTAACCGGCTGGGTGGGTGAGTGTGTCTGTGAGTGGGCTGGATGGTTGGGTGAACGTGTCAGTGAGAGGGCTGGATGGGTGAGTAAATGTGTCGGCAAGGGGCTGAATGGGTGGGTGAAAGGGTTGGCAAGGGTGCTGGGAGTGAGGGTGAATGTGAAGGTGAGAGTGCTGGATAGGTGGGTGTACTTGATGGTGAAGGGCTGAGTGGGTGTATGTGTCAGTGAGAGGGCTGGGTGACATTTTCCCAAGACATGGCATTCTTCACTCTATCATTCAGACAACGGCAGTCATGTTAAGAACCAGTTATGTGAATCATTTTCTAACAGCACTGATGTAAAATGGTGATATGTCTTTGTGTACTGCTCCACATGTAATGGTATTGTGGATTGAACCAATGGTCTCCTTTTATTGCTACGCTTTTTTGGTCCGAAACAGATGCAAAAACTACAGCCAAGCTTTAAAATTTTACTTTTGGGGATGTCACATGATCCTGCCACAGTCTGGTTTCGCACTCCTTTTAGCCTTTTACTTGTGAGGGCTAAATGATAAGGATCATATATTTTCAATGGATGCAATTAAGTTAATTATATTTATAATGAGTGGGAATTTTTAGCAAAAAAAAAATGAAAATCCTAAACCCTTTACTCTTGCAGGTAGCATGCATTACTCTTCTGTTTGCTTCAGATACATTATCAGATATAAAATCTTCTTAGGTCCAAATAGTCATTCAATTAAAAACACATCAAAACTTACACACTTATACCCATCCTCCCAGTGTTGTTAGTTTTAATAAGCAGAAAATTATTTCATATAGCAAGATAAGTTGCTTAACATAAATAGATGCTTTTATTTATATAGCAAAAATATAGAGTCCTGGGAAAGCTTTTTTAACAAACATAGACCAATGGCTGTATTAAGAAAACCTTCCAATGAGGATGTACACCACAAATATATAGTGGATAATTTACACCCTACTGAAATTTAAAAAGATATCATTAGACACCAAAGAGTTATATGACCATAAAAGCACAAGGCTGTAGGTTTAAAGTAGTGATACACTATGCTTATAATCTACAGATTAATGTACTACTTTGTGAAAATCTGTGGCTTTGCTCTTTGTTCAATAAAATACTGCATTTTAAAATGTTATACTTCATTGTTATACGTTCATTGTTTATATATATATATATATATAACAGACCCGAACCGAAATGTCGATATTTGTATAATGCTCTTTTAAAGTTTGATAAATAAATTAATTCCTTTTAAAAATTCCAGTGTGCGCTGCTCACTACCTATAGACCTTTTGGATAATTGACATGGCAGCAGCACCTGGTTAGTCACAGTTTGATGGTGTGCGAAAGACTCTCTTTGGTTCTTTGTGTATAATATATATATATATATAATATATATTAGTTTTCCTCTAGTCTTTCCTTAAGGGTTAAATACCTGTATTTGTGTTCTTTCTGGGGTTTTTTTTTTGCTGATAGATAAAGCAAGTATAGAGGGAGAACTGGACTGAAGACCAGAGAGGTGAAGTGGGAGGGGGAAAAGAGTTGTGATGGTGGGTGGGAACGAGGGGTAGCAAGACTACACAGCAATCATGCGAGAGAAAAGGGAAACCGGAGAAACATGATGTGAAGGGGGGAGCGAGACATAACAGAAGAGTAGGAATAGTGAGACTTGAAGGGAAATAAAGAAGAAATATTAGAGAGAGTGAGGCAGTAGGAGTGTAAATATGAGCTGAGCTTGGCAGTCTGGTGGGAGGGGTGAAGAGAGGAGGCAAAGCTGCAGGGAGAAAACAGATGCTGCAAGTGCTGTATCTGACTTATAAACACAATGTTGATAAAGATATAATACACAAAAGCAAAGCCAAAATATCCTGTAAACTGAATTCCTTACAAACAGAGCTTAGTGATGTCATTTTGTCACAGGACTCACTAAAACAAGTGTATTATAATAAATAAAGTACCCTTATTGGAAAATATGAGGCTATTAGAAGTAACCTTGGAGTTACATGACCCGTATGACTTTTATATGGTCATGGATCTCCTGGATGGCCTATAATATCCTTATAATTTGCAATAAGGAGTACTTTATTCACTATATAATTGGAAGCCATGTACTTAATAATACCATCTAGTTTTTAAGTCTAAAGGCATCTAAAGGAACGATAAAACTCAGTGAGCTAATATTGGTATAATCGGCATAATTATGCATGGACTCAAATAATATAACCCAAACCATTGGCAGGAGCATGTGAACACACACAACTGTTTCATTGAAAATTTCTGCTGTAGTTATATACATCTGCAATAGGCTGTTGTCGTTCACAAAGCTGTAGTAAAAAAAAAGTCTTTAGGAGACCATTGGTTCACTCCATAATACCATTAGACGTGGGATGGTGCACAGAGACATATCGTCACTTTATGTCAGTACTGTTTGTGACAGATTCAAATAACTGGTTCTTAAAATGACTGCCATTGTCTGAAATTATTGAGTGAAAAATTCCATCTCTTGGGAAAATATCACCCAGCCCCCTCACCGACATTCACCCCTCCAAGCCCATCACGAACATTCACCCACCTCCAGCCCCTCACCGACACATTCACCCACCCTCCAGCCCCTCACCGACACATTCAACCCACCCTCCCAGCCCCTCACCGACACATTCACACCACCCTCCCAGCCCCTCACCGACACATTCAACCACCTTCCCGCCCTCTCACCGACACATTCACCCACTCTCCCAGCCCCCTCACCGACACATTCATCCACCTCTCCAGCTCCCTCACCAACAATTCACCTACCCTCCTCACCCCCTCTCAGACCGACACATTCACCCAACTTCCCAGCCCTACCACCGAACATTCACCCACCCTCCATGCACCCTCACCGACACATTCACCACACCTCCAGCTCCCTCACCAACACATTCAACCACCCTCCCGTCCTCCTCCCGACACATTCACTCCACCCTCCCCAGTCCCTCACCAACACATTCACTGCCCACCCGTCTCTCCCACACATTCTCACCTCCAGCTCCCTCACCACAAATTCACCTGCCCTCCCCCTCTACCGACACATTCACCCACCCTCCCGCCCCTCACAGACACATTCACCCACCCTCCCAGCCCCGTCACCGACACATTCACCCATCCCCCTGCCCCCTCACAGACACATTCACCCACCCTCTCAGCCCCTCATGACACATTCACCCACCCTCTCAGCCCCCTCACCGACACATTCACCCCTCCATCCCTCACTAAACATTAATGCACCCACATAGCCCTTACCAACACATGCAACACACCCTCCATTTCCACTCTTCAACACATTCATCCACCCTCCATCCCCTCCACGACACATTCACACCACCCTCCCATCCCCTCACTGAAACATTAATCACCCACCTAGCCCCTCACCGACACATTCACCCACCCTCCATTCCCACTCATCAACATATTCACCAACCCTTCCATCCCACTCAACAACACATTCACCCATTCCAATACACCTCACTACAACTCACCCAGCACCCTTTCGCTCTCACTCTCCATCCCCCTCTCCCCCCACTCACCGAAACATTCACCCACCCACCTAGCCCTCTCACCAACACATTCACCCACTCACCCAGCCCCCTCACCATCACTTTCACCCACCCTACCCAATCACCGACACATTCACCCCACCCAGCCTGGATGGGTTGGTGAATGTGTTGGTAAGGGTGCTAAATGGGTGGATGAATGTGTTGGTGAGGGGGCTTGTTGAGTTGATGAATGTGTTGGTAAAGGAACTGGGTGGGTGAATGTCAGTGTGTGGGCTGTTGGGTGAATGTGTCTTTGAATGGGGGAATGTGTTGGCGAGTCGGCTGGGTGGGTGAGTGTGTCTGTGAGTGGGCTGGATGGTTGGGTGAATGTGTCAGTGAGGGGGCTGGATGGGTGAGTAAATGTGTCGGCAAGGGGGCTGGATGGGTGCGTAAAAATGTCTGGCGAGGGTGCTGGGAGTATGGGTGAATGTGAAGATGAGAGTGCTGGATAGGTGGGTGTATGTGTTGATGAAGGGGCTGGGTGAGTGTATGTGTTAGTGAGGGGACTGGGTGACCTTTCCCAAGACATGTCATTCCGACAATGGCAGTTATTTTTAGAACCACTTATATGAATCCGTTGCTAAAGCACTAATGTAAATGCCGATATGTCTCTGTGTACTGTCCCAAGTCTAATGGTAATGTGAGTGAACCAAAGACTAACCTAAAGACTCTGTTTGACTACACCTTTGTTGACCGACAACAGCCTATTGCAGATGCATATAACTACAGCATAAACTTTAAATGAAACAGACTGATGGTTGTGTTCACATGCTCCTACAAATAGTTCGGGCAATTCTTTACTTGATGCAAGAGCAAATGATTGGAATCATATATTTCAAAATGGAATCAATTCAGTTAATGATACGTATAATGAGTGGCACAGTGTCAGATCGGGATGCCACAGGGCCACCAGAAAACCTTAGACAATGGGCCTACTATTTCTCCTCACTCAACCACTATTTTCCAAGTCTCTTTTATTTTTATTCAATAATCTATTATTCTATCTATATAGACTTTTGTTCCCATACAGAACTAGTCAATGACAATGAAACAGACCAAATGGTTAGAAGCAGGAGGGCCCACTGACACTTGGGTCCACTGAGAGTTGTGCGACACTACAATGGCAACTTGAGCAAACTTGGATAATAAAGCCTAAACCGCTTTCTCTAGAAGGTACCCCTGTAATCCCTTCTCTTTCTTCAGTTACATTATCAGAATAAACTCTTCTTAGGTCCAAATAAACATTTCATGTAACACCTAACATATAATTGGGTTCTACTTCCCGTCTTTCCTCTGCCACACCCACTCACTGAAACATTCACCCTGCCCCCTCAGCGACACATTCATCCACCCACACAGCCCCCTCACCGACACATTCACCAACCCTTCCATCCCAATCACCAACACAGGCACACATCCACCCATCCCCTCACCGACGTATTCGCCCACCGTTCCATCTCCCTCACCGACGTATTCGCCCACCCTCCCATCCTTCTCACTGATGTATTCACTCACCCTCCCGTCCCCCTCACCAACATATTCGCCCACTCTCCCCTTTACCAATGTATTCGCCCTCCCTGCTATCCCCTTAACAATGTATTCGCCCACCCTCCATCCCTCTCACCAACGCATTTACCCTCCCATCCCCTTCACCAATGTATTCGCCCACCTCCTATCCCTTTCACAATGTATTCACCACCCTCCTATCTCTCTCACCGATGCATTCGCCCACCCTCCCATCCTCTCAGCAAAGCATTTGCCCTCCCTCCCATCTCTCTCACTGATGCATTCACCAATCCACTCCTTACATCCCCTCCATCTCTTCAGAGCATTTCCCCACTCATTCCCATCCTCTCAGCAAAGCATTTGCCCTCCCTCCCATCTCCTCTCACTGATGCATTCACCAATCCCACTCACTGTCACATTCGCCCACTCTCCCATCCTCTCGCAAAGCATTTGCCATCCTCCCATCTCTCTCACTGATAGCATTCACAATCCCACTCACTTCACATTCACCCACCTCCATCCCCGTACTGAAAATTTGTCCACTCTCCTACTCACGACATCATTCACCAACTTCCATCCCCGTCTCAACGCTTAACAACCCTCCTTACCCCTCACCGAAACATTCACCCACCTTCCAGCTTCTCATAGACTCATTTACCAACCTTACATCTCTGCTCACCGAATGGGTGTGTTAATATTTTGGTAAAGGTGCTTGGTGAGTAGGTGAATGTGTTGGTGAGGGTATGGGATGGTGGGTGAATGTGTCAGTGAGAGAGCTGGTTGGGTAATGTGTTGGTGAGGGTATGGGATGGTGGGTGAATGTGTCAGTGAGAGAGCTGGTTGGTTAATGTTGTCGTGAGGGAGTAATGGGAGGGTGTGCGAATGTGTCGGTGAGGGTGGATAGGAGGGTGGTGAATGTGTCTGTGAGGGGCTGGGAGGGTGTGCGAATGTGTCAGTAAGGGGGCTGGAATAGGTGGGTGAATGTGTCGGTGAGGGGGGTGGATGGGTGAATGTGTTGGGTTAGGAGGTTGGGAGGGTAATTGTGATTGGTTTCGGAGAGGGGGCTGGGCAAGTGGTTGAATGTGCCTGATGAAGGGGATGGGTGAATGTGTGAGTTTAGTGGGTCATGGCAGAGGAATTACAGGAAGTAAAACCCATGTAAGTCTTAAGTGTTTTCATGAGATGAGTGTTTGGACAGAAGAAGAGTTAACTCTGATAATGAAAACTGAAGCACACATAAGGGTTAAACATGATACCTGCTTGAATAAGGGGTATAGGCTTTATCATCCTCTTTTCTCAAGTTGACACTCATTATACATATGATTAACTTAAGTAAATCTACTTTGAAATATACCATTTATGAGGATATAAATTACAGTTTTGTCCCATAGGAATATGACCAAACTGTAGATTATAAATTTGTATATATATAAACTACATAGATAACAGAAGATGTGCACAGGCACAAAGAATCTTTTGATTTAAACTGCTCCACCCTAAAATGTTCTGTGTGGTCAGCATTTACTTCATGGACTGCTTGCTGCTAAACTGCAGAGAAATATAAGATTAATTGAGCTTGGTCATCTCTTATTCTATATGTCCCATGCCTTCACACATAATAGTTTATACAACGGCACTTCTTATATTATTATGTGTGATATTTCTGTGTTATTTAATATAGCTTCTAAGACTCCAATCACCTGCCTTGGGTTGTCTATATAGCGGACACTTAATTTTGGGGGTCTTAGGCAGACCCGGACGGACAATCTATGGTTTTCTGGCAAATGCCAAGAGGCTACTGTTAGATTTCACAGGCAGTCACCATCGAGCTAATGATGACTTTAAGGCCTCTGTGTATTTGAAATGCCTAAGGATTATTTTTAAATCCCAGTCCGGATCTAAGTGTCCCTTTAGAACTTACCCGTCATCAGTGAGTGTCTCCATCATTCCCCTCTTGAGCCGTGCAAAGGTTCAAACTAGAATATAATTGTGGGGAGCCCCCGGAGACAAAGGAGTATATAACAAAGAGGTTTTTTTAAATAAAATTCATACTACAGGAAGCCTTATGGCAAGACATACAGAGCACAATGACCAGCATTCTATAACATGGTTAACTATTGTCCAATATCCTTGAACCAAGGAAAATCCTGGTCCAATGTCCTTGAACCAACTTGTAAATGCTGTCCACCAAAGATTACTAAAACATCCCAAAGTACATTGACCATAAAACCCCATTGGAAGCCAATGTTGTTTTTCTCATAAAAAAATACAAGCTAACTTTTTAAGGCTAAAGGCATCTCAAGACTGTGAGTAAAAATAACAAAGCTCAGTGACCTGTTATTGGTATTATCTGCATAATTATACACGGACCCATTGGTAGTAGCATTTGAACATACCCAACAGCCTGTTTCATTTAAAGTTTGTGCTTTGGATATTTGCATTTGGATGTTGTTGGACCACAAAGCTGAAGTCAGGAAAAGTCTAGGAGACCAATGATTCGCTCCACAATACCCTTAGACGTGGGATGATACATAGAGAAATATTGCCATCTTACCCTAGTTCTGTCCGCAATGGATTCAGATAACTGGTTTTAAAATGACTGTGTAACACCCGCCACTGGTTTTGAGCGCCAACTTGGGCGCTGGCGTCGAGGCGCCCGCGCACATCAAATCGGACGACGCCTGCACAGGAATGGACGCTTGCATACTTAGGAGCAATGACCTCTAATTTGGGTTGCCTGGCTTCCTATTGGTCCCTGATGTGTCTGTCTTCCTCAGCCTGCTCCTGATTGGTTCCTGTTCCCTTAAATACCTTCCTCTTCCTCCTCACATTGCCCAAGCTGGCTTCAGTTCCTACTGTTCCTGCTAAAGCCCTGGTTGTTCGAGTTTCCTGGTTTTGACCCTCTGCCTGTTTTCCTGACCTCCGAACCTTTGCTGCCTGAATCCGACCTCTGCCTGCATTTAACTACGCCTTAGCCTGACCCCTTGGTACTTTGCTTCTCTGAAACCCGTCTTCTGGAAACGACCTTTGCCTGCACTTGACTACGCCTTGCCTGATCCCTTGTTACTTTCGCTCCTGGTAACTCGCCTGGCTTCTCTACCACCTCCGCAGCAGAAAGCCCGGGGCCCCAAAAGGGCGTCTGTGAATACCGGAGCCGTAGAGAGGTTCCTGTTACCATCAGTTCTCCTGGATCAGCTACCTTCCTCCGGGATCCGAGGTAAACAGATCGTTATAGTTAGTTGGGCCAACGTCGTAATTCCTCTCGGCAGAAGAAAATTTCCGGGAAAAGAAGGCACAAGGGTTAGGCACCTGTAGGGCTGGGTCTCACACCGGACTCTGAAGCATCCACCTCCAAAACAAAGGTTGAGAGACATCTGGATGAACTAAGACGGGAGCAGAACAAAAAGCTTGCTTCCGATCGTCGAATCGCTCTCTGAGCCACAGGAGACCAGACAAATCGTGTTCCCTTCCGGGTTAAAAGCAGTAAGGGGGAGGACAATGCCGGAAAAATTCTTGATGAATTTCCTGTAAAAATTGGCAGAACCCCAAGAAGCGTTGGACTGCTTTCATATTAGAGGGAGGAACCCAATTCAGGACTGCCGAAACTTGGCCGGATCCATTTCAAAGCCGGAGGGAGAGATGACATAACCAAGGAAAGAAATTTTCGACTGATGGAACTCGCACTTGTCGATCTTGGCGAACAAATGATTCTCTCTGAGACGTTGAAGGACTTGCCTCACATGAGAAGCATGGAGAGACTCACAAGAAGAAAAAATCAAAATGTCATCCAGATAGACAACAACAGAAGAATAGAGGAGATCTCGAAAAATATCGTTCATAAAGTCCTGGAAAGACTTTATGAGGCCAATGGCATAACTAGATATTCATAATGGCCATCACATGTGTTAAACGCTGTCTTCCATTCGTCCCCTTGACGAACCGAATCAGATTATAGGCTCCCCTCAGGTCCAGCTTCGAAAAAATGTTGGCGTCCTTGAGTTTATCGAACAGCTCAGGGATAAGGGGAAGAGGATACCTGTTCTTAACAGTAATCTTATAAGACCCCCGTAATCGATGCACGGCCGAAGACCCCATCCTTCTTCTGGACCCCCTAGCCAATTTTCCTGGATGTACTCCTTCATGGCTTGGGTTTCAGGCACAGACAGAGGGTAGGTTCTTCCCCTAGGAGGGACAGTTCCAGGGGTCAGGTCAATAGGACAGTCATAGGGCCGGTGGGGGGGAAGAACCTCGGCACTCTTCTTCTCAAAGACGTCAGAAAAGTCTGGAGACTAGAGAAGAGGATGAGGAGGATAAACAATTAGAGGAACAGCAGGAACTCCAGGAGGACAGCTTTCCAGAAGACCAATCAATCATAGGGTTATGTAGCTGGAGCCAGGGTAACCCTAAAATGATAGGGGTCGAAGGACAGGAGATGGCCAGAAACGAGATCTCTTCTTTATGGAGGTCACCAACTTGCAAATACGGGAAATGAGTGGGTGATAAGACCAGGAGAGACGGGAGGACTATCAATCGCATGAGCCGCCAGAGGCACTTGAAGAGGGACAAGAGGCAGGGAAGAAGCTCGGGCAAAAGAGAAATCAATGAAGTTCCCAGCAGCACCTGAGTCAATAAAGGCTTGACAAGGGATGGTCCTGGAGAGACATTTAATACAGCAGGGAACCAACAGACGAGAGAAATTTCTTGATGGAGAAGAAGTGGCAGTGCCCACCCGCCGACCTAGGCTTTGGAGTTTCCCTGCGGCCGAGTTTGAGGCTTATTAGGACAGGTCTTAACAAAGTGACCCTTCAGGCCACAATAAAGACACAGACCTGCTGTACGGCGACGAGACCTTTCCTCAGGAGTAAGTCTGGTAGCCCCCAGCTGCATGGGTTCCTCCGGCACAGGAAGAGAATTAGCCGGAGCAGCTGGAATGTTGGAGTCGAGGAGCAGTCTATGGGCTCGTGACTTGGCCAAAAGCCTCTCCTTCAGGCGAACATCAATGCGGATCACCAGAGAGACCAGGTCTTCAAACAGCGGAGGAAGATCTCGAGCAGCCAATTCATCTTTAAGGGACTCATTGAGACCGTTCCAGAAGGCAGCTACAAGGGCCTCGTTGTTCCAGTATACCTCCGTGGCAATGGTACGGTAATCTATGGCATACTCAGCTGCGGAGAGTGCCCCTTGGGAAATTTTCAGGAGGCAAGTAGAGGCATTCTCCTTCCTGCCGGGGGCATCAAAAATCTCACGAAAAGTGGAAAGAAATGCCGTGGAGTTGTGAACCAACGGATCATCCCGTTCCCAAAGAGGAGAAGCCCAGGCCAAGGCTTTCCCATGAAGCAAGGTCATGACGTAGGCCACTTTGGACTTCTCATTCGGGAAGTGTGAGAGTTCAAAATGAATCTTGCATTGATTCAAAAAACCCCGACAGGTCTCTGGATCACCAGAATAGCGAAGAGGAGCTGAGATCTTGGGTCTCCAGGAAAAACTCTCCCCGCTGGACAATGGAGCCGGAACCAAAACTGGGCTTGGTGGTGCAACAGAGACAGGAGGCAGCGAAGTCTGGGAAGCCTGCAAGGCATCAAGGCGATTTGAGAGGTGCTGCAAGCTCTGGGCAAGGTGCAACTGAGAAGCCTCGGAGTCCTTGAGATGCTTCATAAGGGCCTCTAAGACAGCCTCCAACAAGGAAGAACGACCAGCGGCTTGGGAGGGATCCATCCTTTTGGCCCAAGCTAACTATAACGATCTGTTTACCTCGGATCCCGGAGGAAGGTAGCTGATCCAGGAGAACTGATGGTAACAGGAACCTCTCTACGGCTCCAGTATTCACCGACGCCCTTTTGGGGCCCCCGGCTTTCTGCTGCGGAGGTGGTAGAGAAGCCAGACGAGTTACCAGGAGCGAAGTAACAAGGGATCAGGCAAGGCGTAGTCAAGTGCTGGCAAAGGTCGTTTCCAGAAGACGGGTTTCAGAGAAGCGAAGTACCAAGGGGTCAGGCTAAGGCGTAGTTAAATGCAGGCAGAGGTCGGATTCAGGCAGCAAAGGTTCGGAGGTCAGGAAAACAGGCAGAGGGTCAAAACCAGGAAACTCGAACAACCAGGGCTTTAGCAGGAATAGTAGGAACTGAAGCCAGCTTGGGCAATGTGAGGAGGAAGAGGAAGGTATTTAAGGGAACAAGAACCAATCAGGAGCAGGCTGAGGAAGACAGACACATCAGGGACCAATAGGAAGCCAGGCGCCCAAATTAGAGGTCATTGCTCCTAAGTATGCAAGCGTCCATTCCTGCGCAGGCATCCGATTTGACGTGCGCGGGCGCCTCAACGCGGGCGCCCAAGTTGACGCGTGCCTGCGCTTATGCGCCGATGCTCAAAACGAGTGGCGGGTGTTACAGACTGTCATTGTCTGAATTGATTGAGTAAGAAATACCATGTCTTGGGAAAATATCTCCCAGTCCCCTCACCTACACATCCACCCATCCACTCTGCCTTCTCACATCACATTCAGCCACCAATCCAACACCTCATCAAAGACACATTCGCCCACCCTCCCAGCCTGCTCAGGACACCTTCAATCACCCTCCAGCGCACTTCACTGACACATTCACCCCGTACAATCCCACTGACACGTTCACTCACACTCCCATCACACTCACCGACACATTCAGCACCAACCCATCACGATTACCACCACATTCACCTACGATCTCTGTTACGACACATTCACCACCCACCCATCCCCGTCACCTTCACACTGACCCACCCATCCCCTCACCAACACATTCACCCACCCTCCCATCCCAGTCACCCACCCTCCCATCCCACTCACCGACACATTCGCCCAACCTCCTATCCACTCATCAACACATTTGCCCACCCTCCCAGCCCCCTCGTCGACACAGCCAAGCCCCCAGATGCCACATTCAATGACCCTCCCAGCCCCACACGACACACATTCAACCACTCTCCCATTCCACTAACCAACACATTCACCCACAATCCCATCCAATTTACCGACATATTCACCGGCCCTCTCATCCCACTCACCAACACATCCTCCAACCCTCAACGTTACATTAACCCACCGTCCTAGCCTGCTTAGGACACATTCAACCACCCTTCAGCACACTCACTGACACATTCACCCACCATACAATCCCACTGACACATTCACTTACTCACCCTCCTATCACACTCACCGTCACATTCTCCACCCACTCATCCTGATTACCAACACATTCACCCCACCCTCCATCCCACTTATCGGCACATTTGTCCACCCTCCCAGCCCCCCACCGACACATACAGCCACCATCTAAACCCACACATGCCACATTCAATGACCCTCCCAGCCCCCACACCAACACATTCAACCACTCTCCCATCCCACTCACCAACAGATTCACCCACAATCCCATCCAACATACCGACACATTCACCGACCCTCTCATCTCACTCACCAACACATTCTCCGACCCTACCATACCCCTCACCGACACAATCACCACCCAACCTCCATCCTCCCTCAACACAATTCACCTCTCCTCCCATACCACCATCCCACTCACCAACACATTTACCCAACCTCCCAGCCCGTCACCGACACATTTAACCAACCTTCCAGCCCTTACATGCACATTCAACCCACCCTACGCAGCCCACACACCAACATATTTAACCACTCTCCCAGCCCCCTCATCGACACATCCACCCTCCATCCCACTCACCAACACATTCACCCACACTCCCATCTAACTTACCAACACATTCACTGCCTCTCTCATCCCACCCACCAGCACATACTGCAACCTTACCTTACAGACGCATTCACCCACCCCGCCCTCACAACACATTCACGTCACCCTCCCACTCACTGACACATTCACCACCATCCACTCAACCATTCACCCAACCCACCCTGCCCCTCTCCGACATATTCACCCACCCACAGCCCCCATAACACATTTACCCACACAGCCCCCCCCAGAATGGTGGTTGGGTGAATGTGTTGGTGAAGGGTATGGTAGGGTTGGAGATGTGTTGGTGAAAGGGATGAGAGGGCCGATGAATATGTCGGTAAAGTTGGATGGGATTGTGGGTGAATGTGTTGGTAAGTGGAATGGGAGAGTGTTTGAATGTGTTGGTGTGGGGGCTGGGATGGTCATTGAATGTGGTGTGTGGGGGCTTGGATGTGTCAGCGAGGGGGCTGGGAGGGTGGGCAAATGTGTTGATGAGTGGGATAGGAGGGTGGGTGATTGTGTGCGTGAGTGGGATGGGAGGGTGGGTGACTGTCGGTGAATGGGATGGGAGGTTTGGTGAATGTGTTAGTGAGGGGGATGGGTGGGTGAATGTGAAGGTGCAGGGGATGGGTGGGTGGGTGAATGTGTCAGTAACGGGATCGTGGGTGAATGTGGTGGTAATCGGGATGGGTTGGTGCTGAATGTGTCGGTGGGTGTGATGGGTGGGTGAGTGAATGTGTCAGTGGATTGTACGGTGGTGAATGTGTCAGTGAGTGCGCTGGAAGGGTGGTTGAATGTGTCATGAGAGGGCTAGGAGGGTGGGCGATGTGTGTTTGAGGGTGTTAGATTGGTGGCTGAATGTGATGTGAGAAGGCATGGTGGTGGGTGGATGTGTAGGTGAGGGGGCTGGGAGATATTTTCCCAAACATGGCATTTCTCACTCAATAATTTCAGACAATGAAAATAAAATAAGTAATTTAAGTTCCAGTCACCTGAATCCATTGCGAACAGCACTGATGGAAAATGTCGATATGTCTCTGTACAGTCCCACATCAAATGGAATTATGGAGAGAACCAATGGTCTCCTAAAGACTTTTTTTTTGATTACAGCTATGTTCACTGACAACAGCCTATTTCAGAAGTATATAACTAAAGCAGAAACTTTAAAGGAAACAGACTGTTGGGTGTGTTCAACATGTTCCTACCAAAAGTTTTGGTACTCCTTTACTTGGTGCCCCTTTCACTTTGCAGAAGCAAAATGATGGGGATCATATATTTTGAAGTGGATTCGATTAAGTTAATCAATAAGTTTATGAGCAAAATTGGATGATAAAACCTAAACCCTTCTTAGCGCCAAAAAATACCCCATCTCATGAAAACACCTAAAAATTTAAAAGTTCTTCTTTCTGTAATTTTTTTGCCAGACCCCCACACACTGACACATTCACCCTGCCCCCCCTTTTTAGCATTTGCCCACTAACCCACCCCCCCTCTCCAAAAAAAATTTTCCCCTTTTAAAAAATCCCCCACCACCCCTTCCCCGCACCCCAAAATCCAGCCCCTCACCAAAAAATTTTGGGCCCACCTACCCCCCCTCACTGATGCATTGGGCCCAAAACCCAAAACCCAGCCCTCTCACCGACGCATTTGGGTCCCCCCCCCCCCCTTCCACCGAGCCCCCCCCCGGGGCCCCCTTTTTTTTTGTATTTCCCAAAACCCTCCCAGGCCCCCCCCCCGACCCCAAAAAAACCCCCTTTTTCAAGGCCCTTCACTGATGCATCTGCCCCCCTTCCCCCCCCCTCACAACGATTCCCCAAAAACCCCCCAAAACCCCTCACCAAAAACTTTTCCCAAAACCCCCCCATCCACCCCCCGGGGACTCATTCACACATTTTTCCCTTTTCCCCACTCCCCCAAATTCATTCCCCCCCCCCTTTTTCACCCCCTCCCAAAAACTTTTTCCCCCTTTACCCCTTTAAAAACCCCTCATAGATATTTTCCACCCCCCCCTTTCTGCCCCCTCATTGAAAATTTTAAAAACCCTTTCCCCTCACCCCAAAACATTTTTCACCCATGCTCCCATCCCCCTCAACAACAAAATTAACCCCCAAAAGGGAGTGTTAATTTTTTTTGGGAAAAGGGGGAGGGGGGGAAATGGGAAAAAAAATTTGTGACTAGGGAACCAATATGGGGGAATATTGTCAATGGGGGGATGTGGGGTTGTTGAATGAAAACAGTGAGGGGGAAGGGGGAGAGGGGTGAATGTATGTTTTGGGGGTGGATGGGAGGGTGTGTAAATTGGTTGGTGAGGGGGGGGGGAAGGGGTTGGGAAGGGGGGGTTAGGGGGGCCCGATGGGAGGTAGGGTGAATAGGGGTTGGGAGTGTGGATTAATATCCCCTAGTGGGTATGGGGGAGGAAAAAGAAAAATTTGGTGGGAATATCAAAATGGGTGAATTTTTTCTGGGGGGGCCTTTGGGTTTTGGGGGGTTGTTTTGGGCGGGGGGGATGAAAGGGTTTTGGTTTTTCTGTGTGGGTGCTGGAAGGGTGGGTAAATTTTTCAGGGGCGGGAGTTTTCCTGAATGTTTTGGTGGTGGGATGTGAAGGGGGGAGAGTTATCCAAAATGAGGGGGCCCCAAAAAATTTTTGGCTATGGTCTGAAAGGGGGTGGGAGTATGACGGGGGGTGGGCTGGGAGGGGGGGTGAATGTTTGGGGGGGGGGGGCTTTTTTGGGTTAATTTTTCCCTTTTGCTGGAGTTGGGAAAAGGAGGGTAAAATTTTTTAAGGAAAAGGGTTTTTGGGAGTTTGGGGATTTATATGTCTGTGAGGGGAAAATTGGAGGGGTGGCGTGAATGGGTCAGGGGGGGAGGGGGTTTTTAAAAATAAAACCCGGTTTGGGGGAAAATGGGGGGGGGTACAGTTTTGGGTTTTACTGAATTTGGGGAGGGTGGGTGAATATGTCGGGGGGGGGGCTGGGTTTTAAATTTTTGTAGTAAGGGGGGGGGTGAATTTTTTGGTGAGGGGGCAGGGAGGGTGGGTAAATTTTTTTGATGCTGGGATTGGAAGGTGAATGTGAAGGGGTGAGGGTTGGGAGGGGGGTTAAAATAGGGGGGGTAACCCCAATCGGTGATATGCTGGGTGGGGGATGAAAACCCTTTTAACCCCCTTTAAAACCTTTTTCATTTCTCTCCCCCCTATCTATTTTCTTTTTCTCTTGTTTCTTATATGTTTCCTGCCCGAAACATCCTTTTCCCCTCGGGGGCAACCGTTTTTTGTACCCCCCCAACTACTGCTTTTTTCCTGTATCAAACCCTTCTCTCTTGGGGCCCCCCTTATATTTGGAAGCCATTCCTGAATTTTCCCGGAAAGAAAACCTTTTTTCAATGGGTTTTTTAAAAAAAAAATCAAAGACTCCCCCGGGGGGCACCTGGACAACACCTGAACTGGGGACTTATATATCGGGGGTAACAAACAGTTTAACCCCCCAGCCCTTTTAAAACCCCTCTAAAAATTTTGTCTTATGCCCCCCCCCATTTAGCCCCTTAAAACCCCCATGGTGGGGGGCCTCTAGCCTTTTTTTCCCCTTTACACTGAGCACTTAATCTGTTTTGGAATTTTTATTTTTTTTTTTTTAGTAAAAATTTTATTTTGAAAAAAGGCACTTTTTTGTTACTTTTTTTTTCCCAAAATGACCCCTTGTTTTTAAAATACAATTTAATTGGGGTTTTGCTTTTTTACGGGGGTTTTTTCCCCAAGGAAACCCCGGGTTTTTTCAAAAAAAAAAATTATACATACATCCCCTGTTTTTTGTCGAAAGGGTTTTTCTGGGAAAAGGGGGAAAAATTGGTGAGTGTCCCCCGAACAAAATAAAAGTGTCGGTGAGTGGGATTTGAAAAAGGGGGGGTGAATGTGTCAGTGAGGGGGTTGGGTAATTTTAATTGAAAAGGGAAAAGGGTAATGGGGTTGGGGGGAAAGTGTCGGGGAGGGGGCTTGGTTTGGGGGAAAAGGGAAGGTCGGGGGAAGGGGGGGGGTGGGTGAGTGAATGTGTGGGGGAGTGGGGGGTGGGTGTATGTCCCGGGGGGGGTCCTGGCAGAGGGGTTTTTAAAGGAAAGTCCCCCCCCATGAAAGGTTTCTGGTTTTCATGAAATGAGTGTTTAACCCCAAGACGAGTTTATTCTGATAATGAAAAATGAAAAAAAAAAAAAGGTTGTACTTTAACCTGCTAGATTTTCATTTTTAGGGTTTTTTCATCCCCATTTTTCCCCCAATTTAAAAAAATCATTATACATTTGATTAATTAAGGGGGAATTTTCCCGTTAGAAAATATTTGATCCCCTTTTTTTTGGGGCCCTTTTTCCAAAAAGATAGGGGTACCAAATTAATGAAGTACCCAAACCATTGGAAAAAGGGGTTTTGTAAAAATTCCCCAAAGGTAGTTTCTTCCCCAAAATTTCTGCTGGTTTAAAAAATTGCAATAGGTTGTCGGTCCACAAAGCTGAAGTAAAAAAAAATTTTTTTGGGAAGACCATTGGTTCACCCAAAACAATACCATTACAAGGGGGAAGATACACAGAGATAATCCCCCTTCCCCTACATCAAAACCGGCCCTTTTTAAAATGACTGTCATTGTCAAAAATTGATTGTTTTAAAGAATGCCATTTTTTTGGGAAAATGTTCCCTTTTCCCCCTCAAAAACCCCCACCCCACCAAAAACCCCCCCCTTTAAATTTTTCACCTACAAACCAAAATCCCAATCACGACCTTTTCCACCTCCCCCCCGAGCCCATCGGGGACACATTCACTCACCCTCTAAGCCTCCCACCAACACATTAACCCCACCCACCCGGGGCCCCCTTTAATATAATTTACACCCCTTTCCCCCAACCTTTTCCCACTGAAAAATTTTTTACTCACTCATTTTCCTTTCCCCCCAAAAACTTTCCCCCCCAACCCCCCCGGTCCACTCTTTTGACACTTTCACCCCCCAAACCCCCCCCTCACAAACACTTTAAAAGTCCCTTTTTTCCCTCATTTACCCCCCCATCCACCCCCCTCACCAAAAAAATTCACCCACCCATACACCCCCCTTACGAAAAAATTTCCCCCAAAACATCCAGTACCCTTTTTTGAAAAAACCCACCCCCGACATTTTTCTTTTCCCCTTTTCCCACCCAAAACTCCCGGGGAAAACATTCACACACAAAGTCCTTTCATGACACAAAAAACCCCCCCTTTCCCCCCCCACTCACCGATACATTAAACCCTTTTCTTTCCCCCCCCGGGGCCACTGCCCCCATTAACCCAAAACCCTTTCCCCACTCATCGCCCCCATTAACCCCCCCTTGCCATCCCACTCATCCCCCACTCCCCCCCCCGCCTCCCTGACACATTCACCCACCCACCCCAACCCCCCGACACATTTACCCAGCCTTTTTTCCCCCCCCACATTCACCCACCTCCCAAAAGGCAACAATTCACCAACCCAAAACCCCCCGTTTTGGCCCCACATTAACCCCCTTTCCCCCTTTTTTCCCTCTTACTGCCCCCATTCACCCCCCACCACACAGCCACCTCCCTTTTTCCCATTCACCCACCTAGTCCCCCCCCAACCCCAACTTCCCCAAAACCAAACCCCCCCTCAGCAACACATTCCCAAACCCCTTTTCCCTCCCCCCCATTTCCCCACCCACCCAGCGCTCTCAGTCCCCAAATTCCCCCCCCCCTCACCGACTTTTTCCACCCACCCAGTGGCCTTTCACCAAAATTTTTCAAAAAAATTTCCCCATCCCACTCCCCCCCCCCAATTCACTCGGCAACCCCCCCTTTTTAAATTTTTTTTTAAAAAAAACCCCCCTTTTTTTAATCCTTCCCCCCCTTCCACTCACCTACACTTTCCCCCCACCCCACTCACAGACACATTCCCCAAAACCCTCCCCCCCCCTCCCCCCCGATAGGGGAAACCCCCCCCCCCCTTTCCCCCTCGCCCCCCCCATTCAGCCCCCCGGGGCCCACCCCCCGACATTTTGGCCCCCCCCCGGGCCCCTTTCCCCACCGACATTTTAACCCCAACCCACCCGTCCCTTCACCAAAAAATGAGGGTGAGGGGGAGGGGGAGGGAGGGTCCCCGGTGAACGTGTCAATAGGGGTGGATTTTTTGGGTTTGGGGGCTGGATTGGTTTGTAAAAATTTTCAATGTGGGTGTTGGATGTGTTGGTAAATTGGGCAGTGAAAGGGGTTTTAGGGTGGGTAAAATTTTCCCGGGAGGGGACGGAAAGGGGAAAAGGTTTTAATGGTTTAGGGGGGGCCCCAAAAAGTGTCGGGAAGTGGGGTGGAGGGGCCCAAAAAAAGTCAGTAATTTTGGGCTGGGGGGGGGGTGTAAAAAGAAAAGTGGGGGAGGTTTTGGGGGGAAATTTTTTTTCGGGGTTTAGGAGGTTTTAAAAGGGGGGGTGAATTTATTTTGAGGGGCCCGGAGGGTTGGTTAATTTGTTTTTGGGGGGGGGGGGCGGAAAAGGGTTAAAAGGGGGAAAGTGTCCCAGAAAAATTTGGGATAGGGTATTTTAGGGTATAAATCCTTTGCAACAACCCTGGGGCGTATAATAGGGGATGTGTCATGATGGGGTTTGGGTTTGGGGATGAAGGGGAAACGGCTGGGTGCATGTGTTTTTTGGGGGGAAGGGGTTTTACACCCCTTCCCCCAAAAGATTCCCCTTCTATACTCAGACAAGGGGAGTAAAATTTTAAAGAACAAAAAAATATAAACCCCCTTTTCAAAAAAAACCCTGGCGTAAAATAGTGATATGTCTCGTGTAAAAGTCCCACTTTTTTAGGGGTTTTTTGGAGCAAACCAATGGTTTTCCCCAAAGATTTTTTTTACTTACGGTTTTTTGGGAAAGAGAATAGGCTACTGTTTTAAAGCATATAACTACAGAATAAACTTTAAATGCAGACTGCTTGGGGTTTTTTTTATATGTTCCTACCAAGTTTAAGGTACTCCATTTTTTTTGCCCCATCACTTTTGGAGGTGCAAAATGATTTTTTGGTCAAAAAATTTTTTTAGATTTAGATTTGATTAAAATTCATCATGGGATTTAATGAGAAAAAAATTTTAACCGATAAAAACCGGTATACCAAAAAGTGACAGATATCAAAAATTACCCTTCGTTTTTTTTTTAATTTTAAAATTATCAGAAAAAAACTCTTTTTTGGTTCCCCCAAAAATTTTTTCATCAAACCCCCTAAACCTTACTTTTTGGGTTTTTACCCCTTCCTTAATTCCATGCCAGGCTCCACATAAACCCCCCCCCCCCTCCAAAAAAACAATCACGCATCCCCCATCTTCGTCTCTAAAAAAAAACATGCACCCTACCCACCCCCCCCCGCCCCACACATTTGCCCCCACCCAACCAAACCCCCCCTTCCCACAATACACATCCACCCCCTTTTCCCCCAAAAGACCCCAATTTTTCCCCCCCTTTTTAAACCCCCCCGCAGAAAAAATTTTTTTCCCCCCTTCCCATCCCTTCTCGTCGCCACACTATGCCCACCCCCCAATCCACCTCCAAAACCAAACACATTCGCCCCTTTTTTTCACCCCCACTGACCCAATTTTTCCCACCCTCGTATCCCCCTCGCAGACATATTTTTTCCCCCCCTCCCATCCTCCTCGCCGACACATTTGGGGCCCCCCTCCCCCAAAAAAAATCTCACCAACCCCACTTGCCCACCCTTTTCCCTCCCACCCACCGGGGAAATTTTCCCACCCTCCCAAAACCCCCCGCTGGGCCCCCCTCACTCACCCACCCTCCCTTCCCCTTTGCGGACGCCTCGGGGGCCAAAACCCCCCATTTTCCCCCCCCCCAAAATTAATATTTGCCCCCCCCTCCCGTCCCCCCTTTGGGGGAAAACACGCGCCCACCCCCCCATTCCCTTACTGACATTTTCACCCTTTTCCCTCCCACCCACTGATATACACCCACCCCCCATCCCCCCCCAAACACTCGCATACCCTCACATTCCCCCCCCCGACACATTTGCCCCACCCCCCAAATCCACCTCGCCCAACACACTTGCCCCCCATCCCCCCCCCACTCACCTGACACAAAATTTTTTACCCCCAATCCACCTCACCCCAAACATTTCCCAAAACCTTTTTATTCCCCCTCACCGACACCCTTTTTTACCCCCGGCCCAAAAAATTTCCCCTTTCCCCCCCTTCCCCCCCCACCTTTTCTGACATTTTCGCCCTCCCATCCCACCCGCTGACACATTTTCCCCCACTAATCCCCCTTCCCCCAAAACATTTTTTCCAAAACCCTCCCCCCCAAAAGGGGACATTCGCCCCCCCCCTTTAATCCCCCCCGCAGACATTTTTCCCACCCCTTTCCCTCCTCCTCGTCGACAAAATTTTTCCCACCCTCCCCAATTTTCCCCTCACCAACACAATTTTTCCCCCCCTTTCTTTTTCCCCCTTCCCCCGACACATTCACCCACCCCCCCTCCCCCTCGGGGGGGCATATTTGCCCACCCTCCCCCCCTCCTCGCCACACATTTGGGGCCCCCCTCCAAAAACCCTCTCACCAACATACTTGCCCCCCCTTCCCCCCCCACTTTTCCGACACAATCTCCCACCCTCCCCAACCCCCCCCTGACACCCCCCGCCCAAACCCCCCCTTTACCTCCCCGATACACCCAGCCATCCAACCATCCCCCGCCGACACACTCACCCACCCTTCCCCCCTTCCCCCCTTTTGGGGGGGGCCCCACCCCAACCCTTTTCCCAAAACCCCCTTTTCAAACATTTTTTTTCCCCCCCCCTCCCCATTTTCCCACGACACATTTGCCCACCCCCCCCCCCCTTTTTGACGGGGCGCGCCCACTCTCCCATTCCCCCCCCATTTTTTCCATCCCACCCCCCCGATATACACCCACCCACTGATATACACCCACCCTCCCATCCCCCCCCACCAAACCCCACTCGGATACCCCCCCATCCCCCTCGCCGACACATTTGCCCACCCCCCCCAATCCACCTCGCCAACCCCCCTTTCCCCCCATCCCCCCCACCGTCGACCATTTTTTTCCCCCCTCCCCCAACCACCTCACCAACACATTTTTTCCCCCCTTCTCATCCCCCTCAAAACCACCCCCTTCTCACCCTCGCAGACATATTTGCCCACCCTCCCAAACCCCCCTCGTGACCCCCTTTTGGGGCCCAAAACCCCCAATCCCCCGCCAACAATTTTTTTCCCCCCCTCCCACCCACTCACTGACAAATTTTTGGGGCCCTTTTTCCCTCCCACCCCCTTTCATATTTTCCCCCCCCCAATCCCCCTCACCAACACCCCCTTCCCCCTGTTCAACCAAAACCCCCCAGCCAACACTCTCCCACCCCTCCCATTCCCCCTGGCCGAAAACAATCGCCCCCCCCCTTCCAATTTTTCCCTCGCACAAAAATTTTACCACCCTCCCATCCCCCCCTGTCGATGCACGCCGCCCCCCCTCTCATTCCATCGCCCCAACCCCATTCATTTTTCCCCCCCCCACCTGCTGACATATGCCCCACCCCCCCCAAACCCCCTTTCAAAAAAAACATCCCCCCCCCCCACACCCCTTCCCCCCACCCCCAATGCACCCGCCAACCCCCAAAATTTTCCCACCCTGCCCATCCCACTCAACCCCCAAAAATTTCCACCCACCCTTCCCAACCCCCTTTAACCCCACACCCCTAGGGGCCCCCCCTCCCATTTACCTCCCTGGGGACACTCCCCCCATCCAACCCCCCCCCCCAGCCAACACCAACCTCCCACCCCCCCTTTAAAAGATAAACTCGCCCACCCTTCCCACCTCCTTGTGACAAAATTTTTTCCCCCCCCTCCAATCCCCCTTGCCCCCAAACACCCCTTTCCCCCCTTTAATCCCATCACCCCCACATTCACCCCACCCCCCCAAACCCCCCCCCTGACACCCCCACCCACCCTCCCCCAAAACCCCCTGATTTTACTTTTACCAATCCAACCATCCCCCCACCGACACCAACCTTTTCCCCCCCCCCTCATCAACACTCGCCCACCCTCCCATTCCCCTTTTTGCAAAAATTTTTCCCATCCTCACAAACAAAAATTTTTTCCCCCCTTTCCCCTCCCCCTGCCGGGCCCCCTCGCCCACCCTCCAATCCCCCCACCGACACACTCACTTACCCTTTAAATCCCCCTCGCAGGAAAACATTACCCACCCTCACCCTTTTCCCCCCACCGACACACCAAATTTTCCCCCCCATCCCCCCCCATGACCCCATTTTTTACCCTCCCAAAACCCCCACGCTAAAAAAATTTGTCCCCCCCCCCCATCCCAAAACGCTAAAAATTTTTACCACCCCTTTTCCTTACCCTCGCTGAAAAAAGCCACCCACCCTACCTTCCCGTAGCTGACCCCCTCACCCAGCCTCCCATTTTCCCCCCATGGACACAGTCTTCTACCCTCCCCCCCCCCCCCCATCAAAAAAAGTCACCCCCCCCCCACCCCCTTTTCCAACACATTAGGCTAGTGGGAGGAGTGGGTGAATGTGTCAGTGAGGGGTCTAGGATGGTAGTGAATTGTCGGTGGAGAGGAGTTGGGGAAAGTGTCAGTGAGAGAAGGCGAGGATAGAGAGTGAGGTGGGTGGGAATGGGGCGAAGTGGGAGGGGGTAGGAGGGGGTGAATGTGTCAGTGCAGGGGATAGGAAGGGTGGGTAATGTGTCAGTAAGGGGGAAAGAGAGTGGGTGTATGTGTCGTAAAGGGATGCGGGTGGGTTGAAATGTCGGTTGGGGGAGTGAGTGTGTTGCTGAATGGGGAAATGTGTATGTGAGGGATGGGGTGGTGGTAAATGGGTCAAGGAGGGGGCTGGGTGAAATGTGCAATGAGGGGAATTTGTGGTCGAAAGGTTGAGGGAGTGGGAGGGTAGGCGAAATGTATCACAAGGGTGGAACTCAAGGTAAGGTGCTAAAATGGTGTGTTTGGGGGCTCGAGGGTGAGGCGAAATTAGTTGATGAGGGCTGGGAGAGTGGGCGAATTGTCTGAGAAAGAAAAGGAGATTGGAATGTGTCGGTGAGGGGAGGATGGAATGTGTGGTGAGGCTGGGAGAAGGGCGAATGTGTGCAAGGGGAGGGTGGGCAATATGTCAGCAGGGTGAGGGTGGGAAAGTGTTTGTAAAGGACTGGGTGGGCGATTTGGTGAGGGGGCTGGGGGAAATATCAGTGAGGGGTTGAGAGGGTATTATTGTTTGGGGGGGCTGGATGTGCTGAAGGGGATGGTGAATGGTAGTGAGTGAGCCGAGAGGTACTACAGAAAGTGGAACCCAAGTAAGTTGTTTTGTAGGGAGATTACCTAAGAAAGCTTATTCTGATAATGCAAACTAAACAAAAAAAAGTTTAAAGTGATACCGTGTGAAGGTATAGGTTTATATACAATTTTCTCAAATTCACTCATTATCGTATGATTTACATCTTTAGCTCCCAAGTTATAGGGCACCAAGTAATGGAGTACCCAAACCATTGATAGGAGCATGTCAACAGCCCGTACTGATGTAGGAACACCCCATTCATAATTATATAATTTACAGTTTTGTCCCATGGGGGAATTAACCAAACTGTCGATTATATATAGTGAATAAAGTACCACTATTATAAAATATAAGGATTTTATAAGTCACCAAGGAGCTCCATGACCTTTTATACAGGTTATGGAACTCCGAGGTTACTTCTAATATCCTTATATTTTTCAACAAGGGTATTTATTATAATAAACAAGCTTTAATGAGTCATGTGACAAAAATAACATCACTAAGCTTTGTTTATAACCGATGACATCACTAAGAGCCATTAATAAGAATATAGTTTACAGGATATTCATGACTTTTGTGTATTATATATGTATATTATCAACTATATCGGTAACAACAAGAATCACATTCACAATAGAATTCTAGTGGTGTAAACTAGTCCACCAAAAAATGTTCTGTGTTGTCAGCATTTACTTCATGGCCTGCTTGCTGCGTAAACTTCAGAGAAAATATAAGGATAATTGAGCTTGGTCATCTCTTTTCTGTATGCCCTATGCCTTCACACATACCAGTTTATATAACTGCACTTCTTATATTATTATATGTGATATTTCTGTGTTATTTAATATAGCTTCTAAGACTCCCAATCACCTGCCTTGGGTTTTCTATATAGAGGACACTTAATTTTGGGGGTCTTAGGCAGGCCCAGACGGACAAGCTGTGGTTTCTGGCAAATGCCAAAGAGGCTGAGATGTTATAGGCAGTCACCATTCATTGAGCTAATGAGGACATTACGGTCTCTCTTATTTGAAATGCTAAGGACTGTTTTTATATCCCAGTCCGGACCTGAATCTTAGTGTCCCTTTAGAACTTACCCGTCATCAGTGAGTGTCTCCATCATTCCCCTCTTGAGCCGTGCACAATTAAATATAATTGCGGGGAGCCCCCGGAGACAAGGGAGTATAATCAGAAGGTTTTTTTGAATTAAAATTCATACTGCAGAAAACTGTATGGCAAGAACATACAGAGCACAATGACCAGCATTCTAAAACTGAGGACATGGACAACTAGGTTCTTAAATCCTGGTCCAATGTCCTTGAACCAACTTGTAAATGCTGTACACCGAAGATTACACCGAAGACTATCAGGGTAATACCACAAACAATAAATGCAAATAATATTAATAATACACTTTAATTTACTTCATCATTCCTCGTATATAGGGGTGTGTGCATATCTACATAATATTTAAATATATAGAAAATAAGGGTAAATAAGATTGAGATTAAAATATCTGTTAAGAGATTACATATAACTTACCTTAACGTACCTTAATAGGCAGAGTCGGACTGGACCCGCTCCCTGCACTTCTTCATGTCTCGACCTCCCTTCTTCGAGTCAGTTACAGCAAAAACACAGTGCGTGCTGTTTATTGATCACACCAGTCGAACAAAAGATAACTAGGGTAAGTTTGTAAATGGCAAAGGTGGCAGCACTAGTTTCATATCGGTGACTTCATTTCCCCCTTTAATAAAGCCCTTTATTTAATGGAACTGTATTTTTCCCTGCAGACACGATTGTATAAAAAAAAATTAAAACAATGTCCCCAATAAATATGAATGACTATTGGAGTCTTATCCCCTTTTTATTATATTAAACTTCTTTTGTTTTTCCTCCGCAGATATTGAAGACTGCCCAATCTAGAATAGCTCGTTGCTAGAATACCTGCATTACAGAAACCAGCTAATGGTAAGAATAACAAGTAAAGCAAAATATATAAAGGGCAGCATAAATATACAAAATAGCATCAGGGTGTTCTTAAGGTAGGCTCTTGATCGGAGCAGTTCCTGGTTGTTACTAAAATATGTATATATTTATGTACAATGTTGCTTTTGTATTTGGCATGGTGTTCTATTTTACCTATGGATGATAATCACAATGGCTATAAACTTGAACTTGGATCCACATTCACGCTTGGACTATATACACTGTTCACTGTTGATAATCTGCATTATAAAAGACTTATAAAGCCGTTAACGAGGACTAATGGGTTAATGGGTTCCATACTCTGACTGGCCCACGCTCCCTGGTGTGCCATACTCTGCCTGCCCTATTCCTTGGGTGTGCCATACTCTGCTGTGTGTGCCATACTCTGCTGTGTGTGCCCTACTCTGCGTGTGGAACATAAGCCTGGTATTTATTGTGGGGGTTTGTTGCATTGGGAAATTATTGTTAGGGGCCCCTAAGGTGTTTATGTCGGGGTGGGTGTTGTGTTATCCACAGGGGGGGTGAGGCATATGGATTTAAGGTTATGTCTTAAAATGACAACTTTTTTCACATACAGTAGGAGTGACAAGTGATATATCCCTGCTATAAGCATCAACCATTTGGTTTTTTGGTAGGCTGTCACCATTAGTGTGGACATGGTCTTGTGGTAACATGGGTGTGCTTTAAAAACTGGCTTCCATTAGTATCTGGCTATCCCCAATGCTTGTTCAGGAAAGACTAGTGAAATCGAAACTATGGGGAAGCCAAAAAATAAAAGCAGATCCAGCATCAAGGCACTATCCAAAGAGCTGGTAAAACATTGTCGCAATGGGTATAGCGATGAGAATAAAAAGGATACGTTTCAGGGAGAATATATTTACCACTTAATATTTCCTATAAAATACACCCTACACTTGAGCTTTATTATACTTCCAGCAGCGGATGGGCCTACTTTTAAACTTTACTGTAAGTATGCTCATAGCAACCTATTAGAAATGGCCATTGGTACAGTGCCATATACTGTTCATATCAGTGATGCTCCAAATTCATAATTTCAATTATACTTTTTTACTCTGCAACAAAAAAATAATTAAAAACCTGGTTGCTAGGTTCCTTGACCTTAGCAACAAGCTATTTATATGAAAGTCGGAATGAAATATGAATATGGGACCTTGCTGTATGCCCTAAACTCATTTGCCATCACCTCCCTTCCAATCGTCCCCCATGCCATGAGTCCCTGCTGCCCACCCATGGTTCCAGAGTTGGATAAAGGGAGCATGTTTTTAGCTACAATGTTGGTACATAAGAGCAGGGCCAATACCCGGGGGGGCAGAGGGGCAATTCTCTAAGGAGCCTGTTATTACTTGTTACACAAATTAATCATCTTATGGTGTTGTACAGGGGTTCCTAAATGCTTCCTTCAGTAGAAAATGTGGACTGACAAAACCAACTGTGAAATCCCTAGGCATGAAGTCACCTCTCTTATATGGGGACTTGCTGTATGTCCCCCACTTATTTGCTATCACCTCCTCAATTGTCCCCCATGGTACAAGCCCCTGCTTGCAGCAGGAGCCTGTCATTACATGGAACACAAATTAAGCATCTTATGGTGTGGTACAGGGGTTCCCAAATGCTTCCTTCAGTAGAAAATGTGGATATTTGCTGGCAGCCCTGCATAACTGACAAATCCTTAGTCTGTGTCTCCCATCCAGACACAGGCTTCTCCAAGCCCATTTTAGGGGAAAAATCTCAAAATTCACTAAAATCAGGGAGAGGAGCATCATCTGCTCGTCATGGGGGCATCACACAACCTTTTCCCTGCTTTTTTTCACTAACGTATGGGTTGTTTGGCAAGCAATCTCTCAGAGGGAATATACAGTTAACACAGAACCAACCAACTGACAAAACCAACTGTGAAATCCCTAGGCATGAAGTCACCTCTCTTATATGGGACCTTGCTGTATGTCCTCCACTTATTTGCTATCACCCCCTCAATTGTCAAGCCCCTGCTGCCCACCCCTACTTCCAGACTTGGATAAAGGGAACATGTATTTAGCTACAATGCTGGTACATAAGAGCAGGGCAGATAGGAAAACACTAAGGAGCCTGTCAGTACCGGGAACACTGTGAAATCCCTAGGCATGAAGTCACCTCTCTTATATGGGACCTTGCTGTATGTCCTCCACTTATTTGCTATCACCCCCTCAATTGTCCCCATGGTACAAGCCCCTGTTGCCCACCTCTAGTTCCAGACTTGGATAAAGGGAGCATGTATTTAGCTACAATGCTGGTACATAAGCGCAGGGCATATAACTGGGGGCAAGTTCTTTAAGGAGCCTGTCATTACATGGAACACAAATTAAGCACCTTATGGTGTGGTACAGGGGTTCCGAAATGCTTCCTTCAGTAGCAAATGTGGATATTTGCTGGCAGCCCTGCATAACTGACAAATCCTGGGTCTGTGTCTCCCAACCAGCACTAAGAATCAAAGCATCTCCCAAACCCATTTTAGGGGAAAAATTCTAAATCCACTAAAGTCAATTACAGGCTCATCATTTGCTAATCTGGGGGGGCATCACCCAACTATCTCCCCTCTTTTTGTCACTAAAATAAGGGTTGTTTTACAAAAAAATCCCTCAGAAGGAAAGTACACATACCTCTCACCTCAGGGGCAACCAACGGACTGAAGTAACTGTCACATTCCCAGGTAAGATGTCAATCTGTTCCCTGCTCTTAAAGGGCAAGTTTACCCTATTGATGAGGGAAGTTTATATGGCATTAATTTGCCCCTAGATGTGCAGTACATACACAGCTTATAATGCACACCGAACATTGATTTGTATGTGTGGCCTATTGAGTCAGTGTAGTTACTTTGCTGCCATATCTGTAAACTAGCCATGGTACAGATTTGGGTTCCTTTTTGGGGCTTGGCTGGGTTGTGTTTTCCATATAAAAAATATGATCAATGTCGGGTTTATATATTCAAACCCATAATGGATTCTGGCCCACAAGTCCTTCTTGGATTTGAATAAATACTCAAATTGAGCCTGGCCCCGAAGTTCCCCCTGGGCCTGATTTGAACCATTCAGATTGACTCTGATATTAACCAGACGGCTTTATGAGGGTATACGTTAATACAGAGTATTACAATAGCAGAGTAAATGGAATAGCATGTACATCCTGAAAGGTTGTGAGGTTGTGGGGGAACAATTTGCAATAGAGCATGTTCCGTGGGGCAGATCCTGTGGCATCCAATCATTATCGTTGTTTTAGCAAGAATGCTAAACTGCAGGACTGCATTCATAAAGCCCCTCTGTCCATTCAAAGTAAAACTACTTGTAACATTAGCGCAATAGGCAAATAAGTTGCATCTGCTGTGCCAGCACAGAGGGCAGAATAGGGATGTTTCTGACACTATATGTAACGTTCTTGGCCTTGCACTAGGAATCTTGTGATGTGAGACAACAAATGGATTCCTTGTTCTGTATAAACATTCTACAACCTTAAAAACAGAATAGCCCTTGAGAACCATGAGTTCTAAATTCCTTGTACAACCTCCTGATAACTACAGTTTGTACAGTTGGCCCTAACGTGCCCTGCCTGCCTCTCCCTGTGCATGTTGGGTAATGTTGTTTTTGTTCAACAGTTTGCTGGCTGTCATGTTTAAGGTAAGACTACAATGCCCAGCATGCAATGGGACTGACTTGTATAGATAGAAGCTCCATTTCTCTGTATGGCCCTACCTGTCAGTGCAGGGTCGACTGGGGTTAAGTTGCTCCTCAATGGAGGCAGGACAAACTAAAGACTTTTCCTTCTCCTCCTCTTCCAGTGTTTCCACCTCTCTTGTTAGTTTTTTTAGATTGTCCTGCCTTGGAGACAGAAGTATTTCCTTTACACTTAAATGCTTAAGAGCTGCACTCTCAGGTAGAGCTACTACTTAAATCACAATCTCAAGTAAGTCTCTACTGAGTTTTACCTGAGATAACAGTGCGCTCCCTTAATTCAGAAGTTTGAGCCCTGTTTACAGAGTGCTCCCCTTAAATCAGTTCACTCCTTGTCTCGGTTGAGCCCTTACATCACGTAGGCACGATTCATCAGCGCTGCATCTACCGGATTGATTCCGTGCTTCCATGACTTAGGCGGCTAATGTGTGGCCCTTCAGTAATTTCCTACATCCAGTGGACAAGATGCGTGTAGACGTTTCCAAGCTTAGTAAATAAATTACTGTGAATGTGCTTTTATGAATACCTTTTGTTTGTCCTGTCAGCAATGAGATAAATTTGTTTAAAACAACGAATTGTGCTTAGAGCACTGTGGAGAGATGTGGTACCTGTATCATAAACAGTGATAAAGAGCGGCCTGTGTTATGGCTACAGGAGCTGTCCAGGTGCTGAAAATACTCTCACACTTTCACATGTAGCGAGTCAATAAATAAGGAGCTGCGCCACATTACCAACACACAAAGTAGCACAGTGCCAGGCCTCATTAGTATGTACAAGGGCTGGACAGGCGTGTCAGGCAACAAGTAATATACAAATCACCACTGTTCTTGCAGGACTGCATTTATAAAGTACAGTAGCAGGTGCTACATTTTAAAGTTGGTTTGAACATTCTGTACTGTTGTAGAGTACTGTTAACACTTGGTAACATTATTATTATTATTGGTTCTTTAACTTGTATAGCACATCTATTTCGATATCAACTGAACATAACAGTTGGGGGCTTGTTGCCTATAGCAGCAGCCTATGGGAAGGGACTGTGGCTGTGGTATGGCAGGTATAGTAGGGAGAGATGGTGCCTATAGTAACAGTGAAATAATAGTCTCTGGGAAGGGACTGTGGCTGTGGGATAGAAAGTATAGTAAGTAAGAGATGGTGCTTATAAAAGCAATGCGGATAATATTCTCTGGGAAGGGACTGTGGCTGTGGGATAGCAAGTATAGTTGAAAGAGGTGATACCTTTGGTAATAGTGGGGATAATATTGTAGGATAGCAGTTATAGTAGGAAGAGATGGTGCCTATGGTAACAGTGGGGATAATTTTCTCTGGGAAGGGACTGTGACTGTGTGATAGCTGGTAGAGTAGGGAGAGGTGGTGCCTATAGTAACAGTGGGATAAAAGTCTCTGGGAAGGGAGTATGGCTGTGGGAGCAGGTAGAGAAGTGAGAGATGGTGCCTATAGTAGCAGTGGTGTATGTGCTGTGCCAGGTTGGGAGGGGTATAACACAAATACCAGTAGAAGATGAGGATTTATATATATCCAGTAATATTATAAGTTACTATAGGCTGCACTGGATATGAGAGAGGTGACATGCCACACAGCTGAAAAGCCTTTAAGGAATCTTTGGAATGCTAAAAGAAATTGACTTCCCATTAGATCTGAATGTGTTTATGAAGTCTGAAAAATGTTTTGAATAAAATCATCATATTTAAAGGGAAACTCCACCCTAAAATAGGTTTATGAGTAATGAAATAAAATTTGATTTTAAGCAACTTCCCAATATCCATTCATTTCTCACTCTTATGGTGTCTGTAGGTCTCTTGTTTTTCTCTGCACTATAGGTTGTGACTACTAAAACAACACAGCAGGATTAGAACTCCAATGGAGAAAGTGACAGACACAATGACGGTTACATATAACTATAGTCCCAGTAATAATGAGGAGTAATGGATTTTGGGAAGTTGGTTCGAATTATATTTTTTTTTATTATCTGGGTCATGTTCCCCTTTAATATTATTGCACAATACACTCATGCTCCTCTGTCCTTGCCCCTTAGGGTCATGCGTGGTGGCCATGGCCTGCGTGACCACCATACCCTTCATAGACTCCATAGAAATTGGATCTAGAAATTTGTAAAGAACTACAAAGCCAAGGGAGGTGAGAACAAGGGACTAGGAGTGGGACACAGCATGGCAGCATGGCAGCTCCCACCCAGGGCTATTATAACGGGGTTATAGTTAGTAGTGCTGTAGGCAGACCCCTCATTGCCAGAAGCCAAAACACCCATTTTTAGCACTAAGTACATAAGGTCCCACTGTATATCAAGATCATTTTGCAATATAGGAGGGGTCTAGTTTTCACAGCTGTTTATTAAACAATGGAGCAAAATGTAGAGTGATGTGTATACAAGCAGCTCTGTATAAATATATAGAGTGTACTAGCCGAAACGTTGAGGAATAAATGTCACAGCCCATGGGGGCTTATTTTCTTGCGAAAGTCCTGTGAGTGCGGTCTTTTTTCAAGTATTATATACAATTCCGTTACCAGCACCTAGGCGAGTACCTATCTTATTGTGGAGTGCACCATTGCGGATCTATATATATTATATATATATATATATATACATCCTATGACACCATGCAGGATAAAGTGACTTCCCCTTGAAGCCATATTGCCACTCTGTACCCTGATATCTCCCAATGCAGATCCTAGTCATGAGCTTCCTTTCCTTCCACCGACTATGCTATTGTAAACAGTGTTTGCTTATTTCTTTCTGTAGTCTAGCTGGAGTCAGAATCAGGAGTGCAGAGAAACAGCATGATAACCATGCTTAAGCCTATTGGGCCCATGGGGTCCCCCAATTATGGGGGCCAGACTATGCCATGAAATGCTTAGGGATTAATGGGGTGGTTCACCTTTAAGGTGACTTTTTAGTATGTTACAGAATGGCCAATTCTAAACGACTTCTCAGACGGTCTTCTTTTTTCTGACTGTTTCACTGACCCAATCTAAAAAAAACAAATGCTCTGTAAAGCTACATATTTATTGTTATTGCTACTTTTCATTACTCATCTATCTATTCAGAGCCTCTCCTATTCATACTCCAGTCTTATAATCAAATCAGCTCATGGTTGTTAGGGTAATTAAAACCTTAGCAACCAGATTGGTGAAATTACAAAGTGGAAATCTGCTGAATAAAAAGCTAAATAACTCAAAAACACAAATAATAAAAAACTTAAAGCAATTGCAAATTGTCTCAGGATATCACTCTCTATATCATACTAAAAGTTAATTTAAAGGAATAGTTCAGTGTGAAAATAAAAACTGTGTAAATAGATAGACTGCAAAATAAAAAATGTTTCTAATATAGTTAGTTAGCCAAAAATGTAATGTATAAAGGCTGGAGTGAACAGATGTCTAATAAAACAGCCAGAATCCAACTTCCTGCTTTTCAGCTCTATAACTCTGAGTTAGTCAGCGACTTGAAGGGGGGCCACATGGGACATTTCTGTTCAGTGAGTTTGTAATTGACCCTCAGCATTTAGCTCAGATTCAAAAGCAACAGATATGACCCATGTGGCCCCCCCTCAAGTCTCTGATTGGTTACTGCCTGGTAACCAGGGTAACCAGTCAGTGTAAACCAAGAGATCTGAAAAGTAGTGTTGTGACTGACATGTTAGACATCCAGTCACTCCAGCCTTTATACATTACATTTTTGGCTAACTAACTATATTAGAAACATTTTTTACTCACACTGCACAAATCCTAGGCACAGGGCAAACAGAGTGCAATGATCTGCTCATTGTAAGCTCAGCTTAGGAAGTACCCTCACACACACCCTGGGGCTACATGTTTGGCTCTAGAGAGGACATTAAACAACACATCACTATGTGCAGCTTGCAGGAAAGCCAGGGACGGGTCCCCTGAGGCCCAAGTTTAATGTCCGGGTGGGAGAGAGGGGAGACCTCCAGGTTTAGGGGTGAGAGATAATGAGTAATTCTGATTTCTTGCTATCATTTCCTCTTATCATGCTGGCATTTATAGAATTGTGTGTTCCTCCTTAAAAACATGTGAATATATGTTGCAGGAGAACATCTATTTCTGGGAACTGGAAAGCAAACACTGGCTCTGCAATACTGGAACAGATCGTGAGTGACAGGTGAGTACGGCTCATCCAACTCAGCAGAAACCTAAGAAACCTAAGTTTGCTCATAGCCTGTACACAGAGATCCCATTAAAGTATGGCAACATAGGTACCGTATCCCCTGTACTCAGCACAATTCAGCAGGAACAGCCCACTAATTCAGTGGGATGTGGGCAGCCCTTTATAATACTGATCAAGTTCCAATCCTTTCTGTACAATGTAAGGAGAAAAGCCCAGAAGCAGGAAGCCCATGTATTATCAGTAAATTCTGAGTAGCAAGCTGTTGTTGCACTACAGTTCCCAAACAATTGAGTAATAGTTCCAGCACAGAGACCAATCCCAGGGTCCAGAATCACTTTCCTTTCTAGGAAATCTGTGATCGTCTCTGTTCCAGTCTCCATCTCCAGACCCCTCCGCTACATAGCTCTGTAAGTATGTTCAGCGCGGGACAATGCCTTGTCCTTGGAATGGGGTCACGCTCTAGCAATGATTTCCTCTTGCACCCTCTCCCTTTCTGTGAAGTGACTACGCAGAACATTTAGCAAAATAACCTTCATCCCATGTACATTTTTGTCAGACGAATTTGTTTTCCAAAGTCATGAGCACAAACGGTTCCTGGGTATTGAACTGCCCTGGAAAATAGGGGAGGCGAGAGCTGCAGAGGGGAGCAAATCAGGACTAGGGGTAGAATCTTGAACAAGTACCTGCCCAGCACCCCCACATTGTTGCGCCCTAGGCAGGTGCCACTTCTGCCTACCCCTAGCCCTGATTGCAGTTTATCTCTTAAGCCTATGGGGAAAATCTAAAGTTAGTCTAAATATATTTTTCTCATTGAATCGAATGGACCCTTTTTGATGTGTTATTACGGCAGAGCGTTTAACCCTTAAGTCACTCTGCTGCTGACTTTAATAAATTGTCAAAATCTGCACCTTTTCATAAACAGAAATAATATTTAGAAAAAGATATCTCTATTTAAATCTGCATAGTTAATGGTCTAAATTTTAGCCACTCAGCCCCTTAGTGTGCAAATATCACAGGGAATATATTAATAATGATAAATATATAATTCACCAAATACAGTCATATGAAAAAGTTTGGGAACCCCTCTCAGCCTGCATAATAATTCACTCCACTTTAAACAAAAAAGATAACAGTGGCATGTCTTTCATTTCCCAGGAACATCTGAGTACTGGGGTGATTTCTGAACAAAGATTTTTAGTGAAGTAGTATTTAGTTGCATGAAATTAAATCAAATGTGAAAAACTGGCTGTGCAAACATTTGGGTACCCTTGTAATTTTGCTGATTTGAATGCATGTAACTGCTCAATACTGATTACTGGCAACGCCAAATTGGTTGGATTAGCTTGGATAAGCATTGAACTTCATAGGCAGGTGTGTCCAATCATTACAAAATGTATTTAAGCTGACCAATTGCAAGTTGTGCTTCTGTTTGACTCTCCTCTGGAGAGTGACAGCATGGGATCCTCAAAGCAAGTCTCAAAAGATCTGAAAACATAGATTGTTCAGTATTGTCGTTTAGGGGAAGGCTACAAAAATCATAGGTTTAAACTGTAAGTTTCAACTGTAGGAATTGTAATCAGGAAATGGAAGGCCACAGGCACAGTTGCTGTAAAACCCAGGTCTGGCAGGCCAAGAAAAATACAGGAGTGGCATATGCAGAGGATTGTGAGAATGGTTACAGACAACCCAAAGATCACCTTCAAAGACCGTCAAGAATCTTGCTGCAGATGGTCTATCTGTACATTGTTCTGAAATTTAGCACAATTTGCACAAAGAAAATCTGTTTGGCAGGGTAATGAGAAAAAAGCCCTTTTCTGCACCCACGCCACAAACAGAGTCGCTTGTTGTATGGAAAAGCTCATTTAGACAAGCCTCAGTCAGTGCTTTGGACTGATGAGACAAAAGTTGAATTATTTGGTCATAACACAGTGCTTTGCATGGCGGAAGAACACCTTATTCTAAGAAAAACACCTGCTACCTACTGTCAAATTTGGTGGAGGTTCCATCATGCTGTGGGACTGTGTGGCTAGTTCAGGGACTGGGGTTCTTGTTAAAGTTGAGTGTCAGTTGAATTCAACCCAATATCAACAAATTCTTATGGATAATGTTCAAGCATCAGTCACAAAGTTGAAGTTATGCAGAGGTTCGTTGGATATTCCAACAAGACAATGACCCTAAAAACACTTTGAAATGTACAAAGGCATTTATGCAGAGGGAGAAGTACAATATTGTGGAATGGCTGTCACAGTCCCCTGACTTGAATATCATCTGAAATCTATGGGATGATTTGAAGCAGGCTGTCCATGCTCGGCAGCTATCAAATTATACTGAACTGGAGAGATTTTGTATGGACGAATGGTCAAAAATACCCCCATCCAGAATCCAGACACTCATCAAAGGCTATAGGAGGTGTCTAGAGGCTGTTACATTTGCAAAAGGAGGCTCAACTAATACCGATGTAATATCTCTCTTGGGGTGCCCAAATTTATGCATCTGTCTAACAAAACTCCAAAGAATTAAGAGTTCCCAAACTTTTTTGTATGACTGCATATTGGCCCATGAGTTTGTGTACAGTGTAGTTATTGCCCATGAGTTAGTGCACATTGTTGCTTTCTTCTCTATTATTAATGCCTTATGGTCACACCCACCCTAGATTAATGGTCATCTCTGTTATTTACAATGTGTCTTCTTCAATATATAAAAAAATGCCATCATGAAAAAAAGTGTCCTTGTATCATGGTTTTTTTTCAGCCTCTTTTAATAGCAAATAAAATGATGTCTTCTTACAAAATGCAAAGTAAGTCATTAGCATAAGCATTCTATTCATTTTTTATGAAGGTTGTTTCATATGGTAGATTATCAGAGCATTAATGGGTATTCTCATGTGCTAGAGTTCCCACCAGGGCAGGGGTGTCCAAACTTTTTGCAACGAGGGCCAGATTTGGTGAGGTGAATATGTGTGGGGGGCGACCATTCAGCCTGACATTCTTTGAACCATTAACATCATTTAACTCATTTAAACAAGGAATCACGTAGCCGTAATATTTGGGCACATTAGTGAAATGATCTGCCACTTGGTCTATACTGCTGCCTGTGTGCTGAAGGTGTTGGCAATAGACACGTACTGGCACGTAGTGAAGCGATGCGTGACGTCATTTCGTTACTTCGCCGATTTACTAAAGGGCGCTGGCGTTAATTTGCTAGCGAAGTGGACCTACTCTAACGCTACTTCGCACCCTTACCCCAGGCGAAGTTGCGCTATGGCGAAGGGACGTAACTACGCTAATTCACTAACTTGCACATTTTACTGAACGTTACCTCTTGCGCCAGACTTGCCTTCGCCACCTCAGACCAGGCGAAGTGCAATAGAGTAGATAGGGCTTGCTTCAAAAAAAGTTGAAATTTTTTCTAAGTCCCAAAAAACGCTGGCGTCTTTTACTTTTTTAAGGGTGATAGGCTGAAAAAGATCGTACATGTTTTTTGGGGGTACCCTCCTTCCCCCCTACATTTCCTAATATATGGCACCTAAGCTATACAGTGGGCACATGTATAGGGCAAAATAACTTTATTTTATGAAGCTTTCCCAGGCTTGTGTAGTGTAATGTATTTGCTGCTACATATACGTCCATTGTACTTTAACTTGGCGCCGTATGCAAATTAGGCATCGCTAGCGTAACTTCAATTTGCTTGATGAATTAACGCTGGCGCAACTTTGCTACCTTTCGCCTCCCTGAGCTGAACTTTTTATTTTAGGGAATTAGCGGCGCCCTGCAAAACTTCGCCTGGTGAAGTGCGGCGAAGCCAACGCTGGCGCAACTTCGAAGGTAAGTAAATTTGCCCCATGGCATGGAAGTGGCTTGAGTTCAGATATGATAATGATTTGACATGTCGAGTGAATAGTTTATCTCTTGTGAGATATGGAATTTGTTGTAGCCATTTCCCTATACCTCTGTCAAAGATTCTATTCATTTTATATATGGTGATTAAATCTGTGACATGGAGGCTGGAGCAAAGCATTTATTCCTTATGGGGTGAGACTGCATCAAGTCAAGTATTATTGCCATCTCAACTATAAACAAGTAGATAGTGAGACAAAATTATAATATTTCAAAACCTAGTAAAAACAAAATACTGTATGTCACACACTTCAACATATAAAAAACAAACACCATTCAGTGCAATTTGAGAGTGTTCTACAAAACAGCAATCAAAGCAGCAATCAAAGTTGACAGTGATCAGTAAAATAGTACAATAGATAATAAATCACCATATTATTTCAATATATCTTGTGCAACTTATACATACATTAAGGGGCACATTTACTTAGGGCCGAATATCGAGGGTTAATTAACCCTCGATATTCGACCGTCGAAGTAAAATACTTCGAATATCGAAGTCGAAGGATTTACCGCATTTAGTACGATCGAACAATCGAAGGAAAAATCGTTCGATCGAACGATTAAATCTTTCAAATTCGAAGGATTTTAATCCGTCGATCGAACGATTTTCCTTCGATCACAAATTGGCTAGAAAGCCTATGGGGACCTTCCCACATTGATGTGTGGTATGTTTTAGGTGGCGAAGTAGGTGGTCGAAGTTTTTTTTAAAGAGACAGTACTTTGACTATCGAATGGTCGAATAGTTGAACGATTTTTACTCCGAATCGTAAGATTCTAAGTCGAAGGTCGAAGTAGCCAATTCGATGGTCGAAGTAGCCAAAAATAAATTTGAAGTATTTTTTATTCTAATACTTTACTCGAGCTTAGTAAATGTGCCCAAAAGGGTCGAACTGAAAATTTTAATTTTCGAGTTTTTTTTATAGTCAAAACTGTCCAATTCGACTAGGGAGTTATTCAAATTTGATTCAAGTTTTTCTAAAAAAATTCAATTTTCAGGATTTATCATACTCTGGCCTCGAATTTGACTATTCACCACCTAAAATCGGCCAAATTGTTGTTTAAGTCAATGGGAGATCAATTTTGAGTTGTTTGCAGCCTTCCTGACAATCAAGTTTTTTTTAGAGAAAAAAACTCAAATCGAGTTTTTTCAATTCTATATTGAGTTTGAATTAGATTAAAAAATTAGAATTAGAATTTTCAATTTGACCCTTAATAAATCTGCCCCTAGTGTTAGGTGTGCATATATAGTGTGTGTGTGTATATATATATCATCATCATCATTTATTTATATAGCGCTGTCAAGATACGCAGTGCTTTACTGCAGTTATAGCAAACAGGGAATAAATGGTGGATAACAGACAAGGATTACAGAGTACAATAGGGTTTACAAACTAAAAGGTTAGGGTACAATTGAGACATTAGGATTGTATAAACACTTAGTCATTTTTGATACAGCAATGATTAATTAAGGTACATCGAATAGGCCTCTTTAAACAGATGGGTCTTTAAGGAGCGCTTGAAAGTTTGGAAAGAAGGAGAAAGTCTGACAGCTTGTGGCAGAGAGTTCCAGAGAAAAGCAGAAGCCCGAGAGAAGTCTTGTAGACGAGAATGGGCAGAAGTGACCAGAGGAAAAGTGAGGTGAAGATCAGAAGCAGAGCCTAGGTTTCGTGAAGGAGTGTATTTGGAGATTAGAGATGAAATATAGGGAGGGGTTTCATTATTAAGGGCCTTGAATGTGAGTGTAAGTAATTTGAATTTGATTCTAGAAGAGATTGGGAGCCAGTGAAGGGACATACAGGGCCGGACTGGGAGTAAAAATCAGCCCTGTCAAAAAAATCAAAGCAGCCCAAATATAAATGCGTGCTGGTCTTTTACTTATACACATGCATATTTATATATATATATATATATATATATATACACCATCTATCTCTCTCTCTATATAATATGCAGGAAATTATGGCAAAAAGAAAAAGGGTCTTTATTCAGCTCAACGTTTCGAGCCCGCACTCTTCATCAGGAGTATATAACAAAATATTATGTACTCCTGATGAAGAGCCTTGTGCGGGCTTGAAACGTTGAGCTGAATAAAGAACATTTTTGTATTTGCTAAACAAATCATATGAGTGCTGTAATTTCCTGCATACCTTATACAATTTTCTTACGAGCACCAGGGTATCCAGTATATCTATCTAGCTAGTATATATATATATATATATATATATATATAAAATTATAAAAAGGACCAGAACTCCGTTTTCAAAAATCACGATAAAATGGATAACTTTCATAATCATATTATTTGACCAAGCACCTGGAAAATGGAAATATTGTGACAGAGTCGGGTATCACCCAAGCCATAATTTTACACACACACATATATATATATATATATATATATATATATATATATATATATTTATATAAATCCGACCCGCACTCCAATTTTGTGATTAATTAAATTGGTTTTATTTTGTGCATATCATACATTCTATTTTACTCTCCCACTTTCCCTAAGCATTGCACATATATATATTTTTATATATATATATATATATATATATATATATATATATATATATATAAGAAATTCGTTTGATTCACAAATAATTGGAGTGCGGGACTATACAAATAAATTGTATATATTAAGTTTGACCCTGCACCTGTTCACATCAATGAAAAACTGGTTTTCGAGTGCGGCTGCTTAGTAATGAGTAGATAGACAGACAGACAATAAAAAGATAGACGGACGGACAGACAGACGGACGGACAGACATACAATTATGAAAAGGACCAGCACTCCATTTTCAAAAATCACAATAATTTATTGTAGTGTATATATACATACTTGGTAAAAGTAGTTTGAGGGAAAAAAAAGCTTTAGTCTTTTCCACTACTCTCCAGGCACACAGTTTAGCTGGGGGGGGAAGTTTGAGAGCAGAGGGAGAATCTGGAAAGCAGCCAGCCACAAACTTACCCAGTTTTTTCAGAGCCCAGATCAGTATCAGTCTGTCTGCAGCTGTTTGGTTGTTCTGGCGCTCGTTTGCTCTTCCCTGACAGAGGAACATCACAGGCAGGAGGCGGGCCTCACAATGAAGTCGATCACGGCAAACTTCAGTCTCAGTGTGCATGAAGAAAAAGCTACTCCTGGGTCCTAATGGTGAGCGATCTGCCGGCCCTGTGCTGCCCACACACCCTCCCTCAGTCTGAGCAGCAGCCAGCAGGGCAGTCCTGCACATTACTAAACGTGCGCAATGTTTAATAAGTGCTGCAACTATTCAGGGAGCCGGCAGCCCACTTAAACAGAGGCTAGAGCAGCCCTTCGGGCAAATGCCCGAACTGATACATTATCAGTCCGGGCCTGGGGACATACATATGGGAGCAGCTGGTGTTGAGCGGCGAGCTAGATGAATGAGTCTAGCGGCCGTGTTTAGAACAGATTGGAGTTGTGAAAGGTGACTTGTTGGAATACCTGTGAGGAGTAAGTTGCAGTAATCAAGGCGGGAGATGATGAGAGACTGGATCAGTGTTTTTTTTTTTTTTCAAATTTGTTTTTATTGAGTTTTAACAATCCCACATACAAACAAACAAAAAGAAAAGCAAAAAATAAATAAAACACAGATACAAAGTCACACAGTTGTATATAACAGTCAGCATAGAATTAAGGTGTCATGCATCATTGAGACGCTGTCCTGTTACCAAGACAGTAATCATGAATCATATATAACCAACAGCATGACTGTCCCCATGGTATACTACTGCAAAAAGCTGTGTGCATAGCTACTGTAAACAATAAAGACACAATATTCCCTCCATGTGCTCAACTGTCATTCTTAACTAGGGGAGGGCGGAGGATGAATTACATACTCATCAATTAGTCAGAGGTGAGAGGCCTGGTAAATGCTCAGAGATCCAAAAGGACCAAATTTTATCAAACTTTTTTGGGCAACCCCTGCTGAAGTACGTAAGCTGATACATAGGGACGGAGGCATTTACCATATCCACCCATTGTTTCCTTTTTGGGGGTTGTTTCGATTTCCAATGAAGAGCAATAAGTCTCTTTGCCTGAATTAGGAGAAAACACATTAATGCCCGTTCTGACGGCTTAGGGGCGGTTTCCGCAACCTGGTTCAGTAGTAAAATCAACGGATCAAGCGGGATTATGAGAGCCATTACAAGACTCATTTCCGCAACCACTTTCCCCCAAAATACCTGTAAGTGCCGGCAACTCCATACCATGTGGATGTAATCCGCAGGGGTATGACCACATTTAGGACAGATGTCTGGGATGTCAGAATTAATGAGATGCAATCTGTGTGGTGTGAGGTAGGACCTATGCAAGTACCTAAACTGTATCATTTTATCTTTTGCACTAATCAACAGTGCTCAATGAGTGTCTAATATATCATCCCAAACTTCAGGGGTGAGGTCCGGTACATCCTGGGTCCATTTGGCATTCAGTTTAGGTAACACTGGATTAGCTGGTGTGTTTAATAAAGAATAGTATTGGGAAATCGGTTTCGGGAGCGCGGGGGTAAATATCATCTCCTCCAACCTCCGAGGGGAAAAATCTAAGACCGAATCTCCGAATTGGGCCTTCCAGGCATGCCTGAGTTGAATGTAACGAAAAAACATCTGGTTCGGTAAGCTATATTTGGCCTTCAGTGAATCAAAAGACAATAAAACACCATTCTCCGTAATATGGTTTACATATTTAATACCGTATCGGGCCCAAATTCCAGGGTCCGGAATGGTGAGTAAATGTGGGAGGTGTGGGTTATACCAAAGGGGGGCAAATGTAGAGGCATAAGGGTCCGTCCTAGGAAAATGAGTGAGGGCCAGCCTCCAAATTTGCACGTTAGCTTTCGTTAGAGGGGATATGGCCGATTTCCGTTTGGTACCTCGATATAGCAAGTTTTTTAAAGCTTCATATGATCCCACTGTTTGTGCTTCAATAGTCGTGGCAGCATTTTGGGGTGTAGGGGCAGCCCACCATCCAGATGTCACCAGTTTAGTGGCCAAATAATAATAAAATAAATTAGGAGCCGCCAGCCCCCCCCTTATCAGTGGGGTGTTGTAGGGTAGCAAGGGAAGTCCAAGGAGCAGTAGCTGCCCAGTAGTGGGTAGAGAGCAGAGATTTCAGTCTATGGAAATACCTACTAGGGAGTGTGAGAGGGGCCTGGCGAAATAAGTAAGTGAATTTGGGGAGTAGGATCATCTTAAAGAGGTTTATTCTGCCTAATAGGGTTAACGGGAGAGAATTCCACAATTTGGTCTTGTTTTCTAGCAGGGGCAATAGTGGGTCCAAATTTAGCTCCATGAACTTGCTTAGATCCCTATGTATGTGAACACCAAGGTATTTAAATGTAGGAGTCCATTGCAAAGGTGCTCGATAGAGATGGTTGTCTACCGTAAATGGATCAATCGCAAAAATTTGGGATTTGGCCCAGTTTATCTTCAGGCCGGAGTATGAGGTATAGGTGTTAATCACAGTAAGGGCGGAGTCTAAGGCTCCATAGGGATTTTCCAAAAACAAAATGGTGTCATCTGCATACATCCCAATCGTTTCAGTAATCGGTCCTAGTCTAAGTCCCCTCACCTCCCCGGTATGTTTCAAAAGGGAAGCCAGATTAGATTAAAAAATTAGAATTAGAATTTTCAATTTGACCCTTAATAAATCTGCCCCTAGTGTTAGGTGTGCATATATAGTGTGTGTGTGTATATATATATCATCATCATCATCATTTATTTATATAGCACTGTCAAGATACGCAGTGCTTTACTGCAGTTATAGCAAACAGGGAATAAATGGTGGATAACAGACAAGGATTACAGAGTACAATAGGGTTTACAAACTAAAAGGTTAGGGTACAATTGAGACATTAGGATTGTATAAACACTTAGTCATTTTTGATACAGCAATGATTAATTAAGGTACATCGAATAGGCCTCTTTAAACAGATGGGTCTTTAAGGAGCGCTTGAAAGTTTGGAAAGAAGGAGAAAGTCTGACAGCTTGTGGCAGAGAGTTCCAGAGAAAAGCAGAAGCCCGAGAGAAGTCTTGTAGACGAGAATGGGCAGAAGTGACCAGAGGAAAAGTGAGGTGAAGATCAGAAGCAGAGCCTAGGTTTCGTGAAGGAGTGTATTTGGAGATTAGAGATGAAATATAGGGAGGGGTTTCATTATTAAGGGCCTTGAATGTGAGTGTAAGTAATTTGAATTTGATTCTAGAAGAGATTGGGAGCCAGTGAAGGGACATACATATGGGAGCAGCTGATGTTGAGCGGCGAGCTAGATGAATGAGTCTAGCGGCCGTGTTTAGAACAGATTGGAGTTGTGAAAGGTGACTTGTTGGAATACCTGTGAGGAGTAAGTTGCAGTAATCAAGGCGGGAGATGATGAGAGACTGGATCAGTGTTTTTTTTTTTTTTTCAAATTTGTTTTTATTGAGTTTTAACAATCCCACATACAAACAAACAAAAAGAAAGAAAAGCAAAAAATAAATAAAACACAGATACAAAGTCACACAGTTGTATATAACAGTCAGCATAGAATTAAGGTGTCATGCATCATTGAGACGCTGTCCTGTTACCAAGACAGTAATCATGAATCATATATAACCAACAGCATGACTGTCCCCATGGTATACTACTGCAAAAAGCTGTGTGCATAGCTACTGTAAACAATAAAGACACAATATTCCCTCCATGTGCTCAACTGTCATTCTTAACCAGGGGAGGGCGGAGGATGAATTACATACTCATCAATTAGTCAGAGGTGAGAGGCCTGGTAAATGCTCAGAGATCCAAAAGGACCAAATTTTATCAAACTTTTTTGGGCAACCCCTGCTGAAGTACGTAAGCTGATACATAGGGACGGAGGCATTTACCATATCCACCCATTGTTTCCTTTTTGGGGGTTGTTTCGATTTCCAATGAAGAGCAATAAGTCTCTTTGCCTGAATTAGGAGAAAACACATTAATGCCCATTCTGACGGGTTAGGGGCGGTTTCCGCAACCTGGTTCAGTAGTAAAATCAACGGATCAAGCGGGATTATGAGAGCCATTACAAGACTCATTTCCGCAACCACTTTCCCCCAAAATACCTGTAAGTGCCGGCAACTCCATACCATGTGGATGTAATCCGCAGGGGTATGACCACATTTAGGACAGATGTCTGGGATGTCAGAATTAATGAGATGCAATCTGTGTGGTGTGAGGTAGGACCTATGCAAGTACCTAAACTGTATCATTTTATCTTTTGCACTAATCAACAGTGCACAATGAGTGTCTAATATATCATCCCAAACTTCAGGGGTGAGGTCCGGTACATCCTGGGTCCATTTGGCATTCAGTTTAGGTAACACTGGATTAGCTGGTGTGTTTAATAAAGAATAGTATTGGGAAATCGGTTTCGGGAGCGCGGGGGTAAATATCATCTCCTCCAACCTCCGAGGGGAAAAATCTAAGACCGAATCTCCGAATTGGGCCTTCCAGGCATGCCTGAGTTGAATGTAACGAAAAAACATCTGGTTCGGTAAGCTATATTTGGCCTTCAGTGAATCAAAAGACAATAAAACACCATTCTCCGTAATATGGTTTACATATTTAATACCGTATCGGGCCCAAATTCCAGGGTCCGGAATGGTGAGTAAATGTGGGAGGTGTGGGTTATACCAAAGGGGGGCAAATGTAGAGGCATAAGGGTCCGTCCTAGGAAAATGAGTGAGGGCCAGCCTCCAAATTTGCACGTTAGCTTTCGTTAGAGGGGATATGGCCGATTTCCGTTTGGTACCTCGATATAGCAAGTTTTTTAAAGCTTCATATGATCCCACTGTTTGTGCTTCAATAGTCGTGGCAGCATTTTGGGGTGTAGGGGCAGCCCACCATCCAGATGTCACCAGTTTAGTGGCCAAATAATAATAAAATAAATTAGGAGCCGCCAGCCCCCCCCTTATCAGTGGGGTGTTGTAGGGTAGCAAGGGAAGTCCGAGGAGCAGTAGCTGCCCAGTAGTGGGTAGAGAGCAGAGATTTCAGTCTATGGAAATACCTACTAGGGAGTGTGAGAGGGGCCTGGTGAAATAAGTAAGTGAATTTGGGGAGTAGGATCATCTTAAAGAGGTTTATTCTGCCTAATAGGGTTAACGGGAGAGAATTCCACAATTTGGTCTTGTTTTCTAGCAGGGGCAATAGTGGGTCCAAATTTAGCTCCATGAACTTGCTTAGATCCCTATGTATGTGAACACCAAGGTATTTAAATGTAGGAGTCCATTGCAAAGGTGCTCGATAGAGATGGTTGTCTACCATAAATGGATCAATCGCAAAAATTTGGGATTTGGCCCAGTTTATCTTCAGGCCGGAGTATGAGGTATAGGTGTTAATCACAGTAAGGGCGGAGTCTAAGGCTCCATAGGGATTTTCCAAAAACAAAATGGTGTCATCTGCATACATCCCAATCGTTTCAGTAATCGGTCCTAGTCTAAGTCCCCTCACCTCCCCGGTATGTTTCAAAAGGGAAGCCAAAGGTTCCATGGCCAACGCAAACAGAAGAGGGGAGAGAGGACACCCTTGCCTGGTGCCTCTACCGAGTGGGAAAGGGTCAGAGATAGTGTGGTTAGTTTTAAGGCGAGCTATTGGGTTGTGGTACAGTGCAGCAACCCAACTTCTAAAATTGGGGCCTATACCCATGGACTCCATGGTGGACCAGAGAAAAATCCACTCCACAGAGTTGAACGCTTACTCATTGTCAAGCGCCACTATGACTCGGTTTCCAGCATTGTCATGGGTAATGGTCATGTTAATATATAATCTGCGGATATTTATATCAGTCGTACGACCAGGGATAAACCCTGTTTGATCAGGAGAAACTAGTTTCGTGATAACTTGGTTTAGTCTTTGGGAAAGGATTTTGGCAAGAATCTTGGCATCAACATTTATCAATGAGATCGGCCTATAGGAGGCACAGTCCAAGTGGTCTTTCCCCGGCTTAGGAATAAGCTTAATAAGAGCTTCATGCATAGAGGGGGGTAAGGTTTCACCATCTCGAACGCCATTGTAAAGGGAGGTAAGTATGGGAATCAATTGCTTCTCGTGTTTGGAATAGAAATCTGTTGGGAGTCCATCAACTCCTGGGGTCTTGCCTAGGGCCAAATTAGAAATTGCCTCTCGCACTTCTGTTTCCGAGATGGGGTCGTCTAACAAGGCAACCTCTGCAAGGTCTAGTGAGGAAAGGGGAATAGTAGCAAGGTAAGCAAGTATCTGTTTTCTGGGGCGGGATACCCGTGAAGTATACAAATGCGAGTAAAAGTGGGAGAAAGCTGTATTGATGTCTTTGGGATCTGTACATATAACTCCCTTACTATCAGCAACCGCTGGGATATTAGTAAGAGGAGAGATTTCCCTAGACAACAAAGCCAACAGTCTGCTATTCTTATCCCCTGTTGCAAATACGTTAGCATTACTAAATAATAATGATTTCCTGACTTGTTTAGTTCGGATTACTTGTAGAGTATTCCGACTTGTCAGCCAGTCAGCCTCGGTTCGTGGGGAAGGGTTCTGACAAAATAGCTGTTCTGCTGCGGTGGCCTGTTGTTCTAGTTCGTCTACTTCCTCTTGCGTTTTTACATTAAATTGTTTGATTTGTTGTATATAAGCGCCTCTAGCGTATGCTTTTAAGGAGTCCCATACGACTTGGGGCGACGCTGTCCCTTTATTAATGTCAATATACAGTTCTATGTCCTTTTCCACTGAGTCTGCTATGCGAGTTTGACGTACCCAAAAGCTGTTAAGTCTCCATATCGTATTAACGGGAGAGGGGTGCACCTCTAGCTTTAAAAGGAGGGGGGAGTGATCCGAAATGCCCCCCGGCAAAATCTCTATTGAATTAGTTTGCATCTCAACATCCGGGGTTGCTAGGGCCAGATCAATTCTAGACATTGTATTGTAAGAGGCTGAGTAACATGTATACCTCCGTTCTCCCGGGTGTTTCACCCTCCAGAGGTCCTGAAGGTGATAGGTAGAAACCCAATTCGTCAGTGAGTGATTAGGTTTAGTACTAGGGTACAACCTATCCATATCCTCACACAGAACTGCATTAAAGTCACCCATAAAAAGTAGGGGCGCTGATGGGAGGGCAAGTATCTTATCCATAATAAGGGACAGCATCGACCCACTAGATGGAGGAGGTGCATATACATTCACAATAATATACGGTTTGCTATGCAAAGTACACGACAAAATAATAAAACGACCATCAGCATCAGTTATCAACCTGTTCAGGGAAAAGACACAATTTCTCTTTACTAGTATAGAGACCCCCCTAGCAAAAGAGGAGTAAGTGGAGTGATAAGATGCCCCCAACCAGGGTTTCTTCATAGCCAGTACCTTATTACCGTCCAAGTGGGTTTCCTGTAGCAGTATCAGATGGGGTTTAACCTGACGAATGGTTTTAAAAACCAGGCCTCTCTTTATGAGACTGCCCAGTCCTCTGACGTTCCAAGAGAGAAGTACGACTTCAGCCATTATCTCTGTGGTAAATGGAAAACCGAAGACAGAAGCTCCGACGTTTGTAATCCAAGGTCAAAAAGCAGGTTTCAGGTTGAGCAGCAAAAAGGCACCTTCCTCTCAATGAAGAAGGGAGGGAAAAATTAGGGAAAAAGACAGTGGGGCAGACTAGCTGCCAGGTTAACGTACAAAAAACACCCACCCTACCCGCCCGTCCCCAATTTGAGCAGGCTTGGATCCCAACAAAAATCGCCATAACTAGGTTAAACTTGGGAGTGAACCAGCGGACTTTCTGAGTAGTTCCTTGGTTCTCAGGCTATCGCCCTGCTTTGATCTGAAGGGGGATAAAACTTGCTTTGCCGTGTCCCGTGCCTGGGACCATCCAGGTGAGTACCCTCGGACAGAGCTGTAGAGTCGACAGAGGAGCCGCCTCGGCACTAGTGTGGGGGAGGTCTCCTATCCTTAGCCTCCAACCAGGAAAAGACTTCTTCCGGCTTCTCAAAGAAATGGGCCCGACCGCCCTCCTGTACTCTGAGCTTTGCCGGGAATAACATGGCATAAGGCATATTTTGCTGTCGGAGTTTCCGTTTGGCCTCCGTGAATTTGGAGCGCTGCTTGCGGACTTCCATAGAGAAATCTGGATAAATGGAGACCCTCATATTCTCATGCAGGATCTGCTGTTTCTTCCGGGCTTCCGATAGGACTCTGTCTCGATCTCTGTAATTGAGAAGCCGTGCGATGAAGGGTCGTGGTGGGGCCCCAGGTGGTGAGGGGCGGTTTGGAATGCGATGTGCCCTCTCCACTACGAAAGAGGGGGAGAAGACGTCATCACCCAGATGCTGACGGAGCCAGGCCTCCAAAAACAATTCTGGGTTGCTCCCCTCTGCCCTCTCCGGAAGGCCCACCAGCCTGATATTGTTCCGTCTCAGCCTATTTTCCAAATCGTCAGATTTCGATTCTAGGGTTTGGATCTTGCGAGTAAGGGCTGCAATGGCTTCAGGCATAGGCGCCAGGGTGTCCTCCATATCACTGATGCGCCTCTCCGCTTCAGTTGTGCGCTCCCGTATATTTTGCACATCGTGCTTCAAAAGTGTAAGATCTGTTTTAAGATCATCAAATTTGCTTATAGTGACAGCATGATTACTGGTAATGAGCAACATAACTTCTGCAAGTGTAGGTTGCACAGGGAGAGCTTCCTGTAACATTTGGTCTCCCTCAGGGGCAATGAGCGGGGAGGGCACAGGGGAATCATACGGTGTGTTGCCTGGTGATTCACTGGCCTGGCTGGCCTGACCGCTTATATCCCCACCCGGTTCCCTGGCATACCTCAGGAGTTTCTGAGCGGCCGTTGGACCAGTGCTGTGGCGGGTCGAAGTTCCTGCCTTGGCCTGGGGGGATCCCTTGTTGCGTCCCACCTTGCTCATGGCGTTGGTGTCAGCGCCATTTTTACTCACAGAGGAGGATGAGGCCTCGCCGTCTTTATCTCCTTGGGCTCGGTTTCTCCGCATCTCGGACCGTCGGAAACAACAGGTATACGAAGCGGTTGAGGTAGAAAGAGTCTCTGCCGATTGTTATCACCGGAATCAGGGTAAAAAGCAGTATTTTTGAGGCACGGGTACGGAGCAGCGTTAAGACACGTCTGCCTCGCTCAGCTCATAGCCACGCCCCCCTGGATCAGTGTTTTAGTTGATTCTGAACTGAGATAGGGTCGTATTCGAGCAATGTTGCGCAGTTGAATACGGCAAGATTTTGCAAGTGTTTGAATGTGTGGTGAAAAAGACAGATGAGAGTCTAAGATGACTCCTAGGCACTCAGATCGGTGGATCGGTGCACTCAGAGTACAAATAAATGCCTAGTTGCTGGAAATATATACTTTTTGGTATCACAAGACCTATGAGTGCAGACTTTTTGCTGTTTTGATATATATTCACAATATAAAAGACTGGCCTCTATGGATACATAATACATGTTTTGGTGCACCATTGTTGCTCTAAACTGCTTGCTACAATGTGCTTTCTTCCATTTCCTCCATCCTCCTTTGTTTTTAACCTCCCTCTTAACCCTTTGCTTTCTTCTCTCTTATTTCACCACACATGCCATTAGCTACTACACCTACCCCCTTGAAGTTGTGAGGTTTATTAGATACCCTCTGGCCCTGTATGTGGTTAGTGACCTAAGTACTCCCTCTACATGTCCTTATGGGAACAGTTTGCTATGCATGTACTGTGACAGCCAATTAACAGATGCAGTTCGATGCAGTAGTGACAGGGTGGAACAGCTGGTGCAGGGAGATGCGCTAGCTGTATCCACTCGTGTCCTGCGTACCCTTCTTTTTTAGCATCTACCATACCCCCTGATGGACACAGGGGGGGTGCGTCTTCGTGGTCCCGCGCCTCCAGTGCAGTTTGTAAACAAATAGTTGCTATCCTACGGCCTTAGAGATACGGAGGGGCGTATGTAGGGCGTATGTAAGTCAGATGCGCTGTAATGCGCACACCCACCTCTACACGGTCGCGTGATTGGGTAATAAGGCTCAGTATGCATAGGGCAACCGTATTGGCTATAGCTTTACTTGTCACGGTGAATTTCCTCATCTCACTTAACCCTTTACTATCTAAGCCCTAGATTGGCTTGTTTTTATCCTTAGTGCTATACTTCATGCTCCCCCATCTACACTGTTTCTGTTCCCTCCCCTCTCTTTGAATGACTTTTCCTTGTTGCCTAGCAACGGTTTTGGCGCCCTTTTGGTGTTCTTATGTTTATAACCAGGTGTAAGATGGGGTCTCTGGTTGCTTGTTTGTATACTCCTGAAGAAGATCTCCGTGAGGGATCGAGACGTCAGTTTAAATAAAAAGTTTTCTTTATTTTTTCCTGAAAATCCTGTGAGTGTCACCATTCTTCCCATATATATATATACTATGTGTGTTTATGGATCTTTAAAAGGCAAACAGAAGCAGACCCAGCTTACGTTTCTATATTTAGATACAAATGTGATAATTTAAAAATATTAGCTATGGCTCCAGCAGCACAGGTATTAACTAGATGGGCATCAGGAAGTCTTATAGCATGATGAATAAATCTATTGCACAATCTGGTTGGCTGTGTGCAAATACTGTGACATCAACAAAAATAACTTATGAGAAGGATGTGATGGATCATCCACAAGTATCATGATAAGTATGAGATACTCAAAACTTCCAGATGGAGAGCCAACCCGAAAGAAACAAGAGAATAATTTTAGTCTGTTACCCAAAATATGACCAATGTATATCTGGTGAATATACAAGAGGTTTGCCACTGTACATTAAATACAGTAACTAACCTCACAGAAACAACTAAAAGTATGCACATTGTGTTATACACCCAGCATTGCCTTAAAACCAAAACTGAGAAATTAAACCTTCACTAAAGGAACATCCAGCACAGATACTGACTTATAATTCAGAGACATACTGTAATTTTTGTCAGATCGTGCCAGTGCAAAAAATTGGAACATGGCCTCTGAGGCGTAAGTACAAGGTTACCACGCTTGCACACCCTGGCTCTCCAGGACAAGACAACCCAGTGCACGGTGAAGGAGGCCTCGGCAACCTCAATTGTAGCAACAAAGAAGAATTTCACTGGCACTCAAAGGTTCATTCAAGCAGGTACAAGCCCTTGCTGAGTTTATTTTGCGTAAGAATATACAGTAACTTCTTAGGAGTGGTGAAAACACAATCATTGTGAATTTATTGTTCCCCTTTCACCTTCTTCTGAATTAAAGTCCATTTCCTTCTGCATTATTATTACTGATTAGCCTCAGTTTTGCTTTCATGAAGGCTCAGAATTGTGATGCATTTCTGATTTTTCCTTTAGTCAAATGCATTTAATTGGCAGCTCCGATGGCAGGGTGTTTGGTGGAAGAAAGTAAAGTATATTGTATTTCCTGTTACTTTCTCCTTGTTCCTTAAAGCAAAAAAAAAATCAAGTTGCTGATGAATTTTATGACGAGTTCTTCATGAAATACACTGAAAAAGTTACACATAAATCAGCACATGTAATCTGGATGTTGCTTGCTCTTCCATTCAATTTTTAATCTGTCAAGAAAGTCAAGCTGTTTGTGGAAAATGGTTCATTTTGCTTGAGTAAAAAGTTGATACTTGGCCCACGTATAATGAACACATTCTGATGTCTCCATTTTGAAATGTTATTTCCTGGCAGAGGGAAATTACTAAATGCAAGCTAATGCTCAGATGATTGGCTCCTACTAACACTTGTGAAAACCACAATGACTTGGGAGGCTATTTATCATAATGGTGAACATGGAAAACATAAAGGGTTTCAGCCTGTTTCTTTAAAGAACAAAAACTTGTAATTGTGCTTCTCAAACACTATAAATCAACGGTACCACTGATTTCTTAACATAAAATTCCCATAGGTCGTGTAGTAAATGACCATAAAAAATGTTTTTGTAGGTTGTATAGATGAGGCATTTCAACATGAGCGTGTGCTTTCTGACTCATAATGTACTGGAATGTGCAACTTCCCCTGTTGAAGAGGCTTTGAAATAATTTGTAATTGGGACCCCTAGATCCAGATCATTGTAGCCTATCTGCAAATCCTGACTATTTACATAAGGCCTGTGTGGTACAGGTATGGGACCTATTATCCAGAATGCTTGGGACCCATGGTTTTGTGAATAGGGGTTTTACATAATTTGGATACCCATACCTTAATAAATCATTTAAACATTAATTCAACTGGTGTGTTTGCTTCAAAAACTATAATTGATATAAACAAGCTGCTGTGTAGCCATGGGGTCAGCCAACACAGGATACATAGTAGATAACAGATAATTTGTGAAGATTCACATTGTATACTACAACCCTTATCTGTTATTTGCTTTGTATCCTGTGCCTTTTCTTCTTTTTCAACTTTCAATGGCTGCCCCAAGGCTACACAGCAGCGTGTATATATATATAAACTATAGTAGTGTTTCTAAAACAATCACGCCAGTGCAGGGCACAGAAAGCTCCGAATTACGGAATGGCTCACATAGACCCCATTTTATCCAAAATCCCAAATTTTAAAAATGATTTCCTGATTCTCTGTAATAATAAAACAGTAGTTTGTACTTGATCCCAACTGAGATATAATTAATCCTTATTGGAAGCAATACCAGCCTATTGGGTTTATTTAATGTTTAAATGAATTTCTAGTAGTCTTAAGGCATGAAGACCCAAATTACGGAAAAATCCGTTATCCAGAAAACCCCAGGTCCCGATCCTTCTGGATAACAGGTCCCATACCTGTTGTCACGGTCGGCACCCTACACCAGAACAGATAACCAGCACCCTGGTCTCGGCTCGACTTCACCAGTTAAGTGACCGCCTTTGGCCAAGGGAGGAGCCCTCGGCTTACTCAGATGCCACCTGGAATTAACGAGAGGTGCAAGGCATAAGTTCTGGCAGGCAATGGGGCACGACTGTTTACAAGGATGCTGGAAGATAGGAAGCCACCAGGAACCTGCAGGCCGGGCGAGCACAAGCCTATAGAATAGTCAGAGGACAGGCAAAGT